>NC_048448.1:11234518-11534518 GCF_004353265.1 Vitis riparia | reverse complement strand
CCTGTCAGACATCTTTATTGCGTATCTTTTGTTTACATATGCATGCTTGATGGAGGTTTTGTTCAGCTGATGAACTTTGGAGGCCAAAATTTGCATAAAATCTATTACACAGACATTTTCTTTGAGGGCATAGAATCAACTATAAGAACAATGTTCATGGAACTCGCATGCTTCAGCTGTGGAAAATTCTTTTCACTGCTTTTATCTCTGATCTAATATCGGAATTGTCATCATTGTTCGATGCTGTATGGATTTCTTGTTCAAGTATCTGTTTCACTTGAGGTTTTGAATTATCAATTTTGTTTGCATGGCTGGTGTACAACATATGGAAGATGGTAATATGAAAAGGTTGAGTCGCTGCTTTTAAACCATGGGAAGGCCATAGCATGTCTTCCCTTAGCTTTAATATTTTTAACCCAAAAAAAGAGAAGAGAATTGAAATCCATATTCACAAAGAATCATTTGTCAACACCACGCAACGGCCATTCCTAACTGCATTATTGAGCTTCACTTGAAACTTGTAGTATTATTGCAACAATATGGGAATATCATATTCGTTACAACAACTATTTCTTCAGCAGCTACTATTTTGATATGACTCAGAAATAAATATTGTCATGCAGGTGGTTGTTGGTCATTCTCAACCACGGGAGCTATTGAAGGCATTAATAAGATTGTAACTGGATCTCTTGTTAGCCTATCTGAACAAGAGTTAGTGGATTGTGACAGATCTTACAATAGTGGCTGTCAGGGTGGACTCATGGACTATGCATATCAGTTTGTTATAAAAAACCAGGGGATTGACAGTGAGGCAGATTACCCATATGTAGGTATGGACAAGCCCTGCAATAAAGAAAAGGTAATAGTTTCTCCCCTCTCTGCATGCATGTCCTCGCAGATGTATATATGTTTGCACATTATATTTTCTTCTCTTCTCTATCTGTCTATTCCTCCTATATTTACATTTTATATTTTCATCTACCCTTTTTACTTGTTTCTATATTTTTTATTAGGGATTTCTTTCTTATTGGTGTTGGTTTTTGGTTAAATTTGCATTTTGTATTTTCCTCAAGTTTGTGATAGATTTACAATGCAGTTGAAGAAGCATATTGTAACCATTGATGGTTACACAGACATACCCCCGAATGATGAGAAACAGCTACTACAAGTAGTGGCTAAACAACCTGTAAGTGTAGGCATATGTGGCAGTGAGAAAACATTTCAACTCTATTCAAAGGTTTGTTCCAATAGTCTTATCTTCAATGACATTATAGTTCCTTGAAGGACTAAAGAATTATGATCTTGATAGTTTTGGTGTGGTCGAGTAACAGGGGGTCTACACTGGACCATGTTCAAGTACTCTGGATCATGCTGTATTGATTGTGGGTTATGGTACGGAAGATGGTGTTGATTTTTGGATTGTAAAGAATTCATGGGGAGAACATTGGGGAATGCATGGTTATATTCATATGCTACGTAACAATGGTACAGCAGAAGGCATCTGTGGTATCAACATGTTAGCTTCATATCCAGCCAAGACTAGCCCAAATCCACCTCCACCTCCCACCCCAGGTCCCACTAAATGTGATTTTTTTAGCTCTTGTTCAGAAGGTGAAACCTGCTGTTGTAGCTGGCGTTTTATTGGGGTATGCTTATCATGGAACTGTTGTACGGCGAAATCTTCTGTGTGTTGTGATAACAATAATTACTGCTGCCCTGCTAGTCATCCAATTTGCGATACAAAAAGGAATCGGTGCCTCAAGGTTTGTATCAAGTTCTCTTCTGTCCCTTCAGTTTTAAGTCCCATAGCTGTGGGCAAATAGAATATTGCTGATTTTATTCCTTGGTGGGGGGTAGGATGTCCATTTATTCCATTATATGCTGCATAGTACTTGAACTAAGTTGTTTTTACTTCATTTTTTTTTTTTTTGGGTAGGGTAATGGTTCCATTTTAAACCAACAACTTGTGTTTAAATCATAGTCTACCAAAGACCTGGAAACTAGTTTCTTATTCTAAGCCCCAGAAGCTTTGTTTATTCACAAATATGGGGAATACATAGAAAATAAATTCAGAATGTTATAAAGTTCTGGGGTGAAACTTGAAGACAAATAAGAAATAGTGCCACCAAAGTTAAAAAATCACGAGTATCGACTGCAAAAATCCCCAATACATATTTGATATGCTACTCCATATCAGAGTATTCTTTACTGTTTTGATGGCCCGGATTTGATTTATGTTTCTTGTAATATTTCCTGTGATTCATGTTTCAGATACGATATGAAACACAATTGATTTTTCCCTTGTCAGTGGATTTACAGACTCAGAATATTTTGTTTGTATTTGGTGTCTGAGTTTTAAAAAAACAATTGGTTATAATGTGATTGCAGCCAGCTGGGAATGGCACCGGAGTGGAAGTGCTGAAGAGAAGAGGCTCTTCTGTGAAGTTTGGTGGCTGGAGTTCCATTAATGATGCGTGGAATCTATAAAAGAAGATACTGTCATTTGTGCCAGTGAGGTGATTTGTCTTACCACATTAACCCTATATTAGTTCTATGTTCTATCACAAAAGGAATATACTTATGGACGTGGAGAATTTTTTTTTTTTTTTTTTTTGGTTACACATAAAATAATGACATTGATTGATGTATTATTGGTTTTCAATAATTGAAGCTTTGTAATGTTGCGCACCCTTTGAATAATTTAATAAAACAACTAACCGTCTTGATCATGGGTCTGAGTTGGAGTCGTATGAACCATAAATCACTTGATATCGAGAAAAGACTCGGGGACGAGCGCCCACTGTGTAGCTCAATGGTCATCTGTGAGGCCTTTTTCAAAGGGCTCCTTTCCACTAAGGGTCTAAGTACTGAGTTGAGCCTCTCTGCTCTTGACTAAATTAGTTTCATGAATTTGGGCTATCATCAACTAAGCTGGCATACAAGCTTCCTCTTTTCGAAGCAGAGTTTCCTATTTTTCTCTTCAATTTTTTTTTTCTAATATTTATATTTAATTGGATTGGAGAAGCATTTGAATAGCGGACCCAAACGCTACTCTCTATTGGCCATGTAACATTCGAAATTGTAAAATGAATTTTTGAACAAGCATGCATGGAGGCGCTCAAAATAGCCTTCCAGGATCTTATATCGTAGTAATTGAATACAAGCGCATATGGAGGGACGGTTGTTTGCTTTCAGAAAAACAGGGAAAATGGTGTTTTCATCTGGTACCATGAATCAAATCATGATGACTGCAGGCTGTTTTGAGTGACCTACAGGCTAAAAGGTGTCCAAGTAAACTGGACAGATTGGACGGGCAGATATCATCTTTCACCTAACACGTTGCTATATTGTGCATTCTCGGCCACAAAAATATTGGGATATCTGGGAACATTTTTAAAAGCAAGTTCTAAAGAATAGATTTTAATTATTTTAAGAATAAGTTTTTATTTAAAAACTCAAATATAAAAACTAATTTTTAAAATCTATTTTTCTTCAAAACATTATACACTTATATATAATACAAATATTTTTAAAATATTTTTCATATTCTTAATTATTATTATTCAAAACACTAAACAAAATATATTCCAAATCACCTAAAATTTATTCTTAAAAATAACCGATTTTCAAAAAAAAAAAAATCTTAAAAAATTATTTTCTTTTTTCTGAGTAAAAAATTATTTTTCTATTTTAAAAAATAAACAATTATTTCTAAACTTTTTTCTAACGGGATCATAGTTATTTCGAAACAATTTTTTTTTTTTTTCTATTTTATAAGATAGAAAGGCGCATAATGACATTGCGACTTAAGGTTAACTTCTTTTTAAAAAAAAAAAAAAACACCTGTCGCCTATCATACTTAATTTTATTATTATTATTATTATATCTGGACCCCGAAACTTCAAAATGAAGAAGTCGAATTGTGTATACAAGGGATATAGCAGGCATATTGAAATTGGATGGGATCGCCTAAGACAATTGTCATAAAATAGGAGGACAAGCTAAATACAAGCTCAGTTTTCTTTAACCGATAGCAAGCTATCCAAGTATTTGGTTAACACTTGAAAGGTTCCCATGGCCCAATTCAGACCTTATTGCTTCAATCAGGCTTAGTAAAGAACCTTTTTAATAACCCTTCAATCCTAACTCGGCAGAAAAGCACACCATTCTGTTCTTCCCAACTTGGACATGAAGCTACTCCTAGGGCTTTAACTTATGTTCCAACAAAACAGCAAACCAGTGCAAATGAAAACCAACTTAAAGTGCAGAAAGAAAGGCAGGCAAAGGAGGGCATGATTCTAGGATTCTATATATCACAGGGTAGGCATCTGTGCTGCAACATGCTTAAATTAAGGTGCAAGCAATGACAATCTACATAGACAATTGGCAGAAATTCCTCTTAACACAGCCATCTGATTGACATCCACTGGATCACAAAGGGCAGTTGCCTCTTTGTGAGTACATCTTAAAAAAGGGGAAACTGAAATTTAAACATCAATAAAGACATCTTTCAGAAACACCCCACTGTTTGAACACCAATAAATTAAAAAGGGGCATGGGTGCTGTGGTGACCCAACAAGTTATGTATTTTATATACACCATACTATTGTCCCATCTATGGGAAAGGGGAAAAAAAGGGAGAGGTTGCTGCACAAGCGAGTGTGGAGCTGAGTATCATGCTATGATCACAGAATTACTGATCAGTGATCTCATTATGGGTTTTTCTTTTTCTTTGCTCACACTAAGCGTCACTATAAGACACTCCTTGATTGATTTTTCAAATTCACTGCTACATGTTTGCTTTGATAAGCTGGAGAAAGTCTTAGCTAATAGATTTCTAGTCATGTAAAGTCCTCTATATATGCCTCTATTTTATTGTAATTTAGCAATACAAAATTGGATTGAAAATTCCTAATGAACCCAATTCCAAGAAAAGCTAATTGATATACCCCTTAGATTTGCTCTGATATCCCAGGGCTGGGGAGATAGAAAGAATAAAAACTGTTGTTTCTCAAAGAAACCAAAGAAAGAACCGTTAACTAAGCAAGAAATATAAACATATATGAACAGTAATATCTCAGGGTATATGACTAAGAAACTAGAGTATGCATATAGGATTAGACATCAAAATTTACAGGTTCATAACCCTTGGGTTGCAATAAGCAAAGAGTATGCAATGGTACCTATATTTTAACATTGCCTTCCCTCTGTGTCCTCAATCAACAAAGAACCCTCTTCCACCTTTGCCCAATTCACCCATTCACGAAGATGCAAATACGTCTTTCACCGCCGATGCTGCCGTCAAGTAATTCAGGGTATTCTTCAAGGTTTCCTTCTCCCTTTTCAACCTCGCAGATGTATCCTCCAATTCCAGTAATGCCTGCTGCTCCCTCGGCGCGCCTTCGAACGTACTACCAACAAAGAACGAGAACGGCGTCGGGAACAAGTTCCGGCGCAAATCTTGGGTCTCCTTTTCCGGCTTCCCATTCAATCGATTCGATAATCGAATTACGTCTTTCATATGGGTTTCGACCTCATTTGCCAACGCCTCCAAGTCCTCATCGCCGTCGCCGGAGGGCCGATCCTCCAACCACGTCACCTCTGCCACCAAATAGGGTTTGGTCCGAACCAAGTTCGTGACGCGGAACCGCTCCTGCCCTTTGCAAATGAGGAAGAACCGGTCGTCGACGAGGCGCTCGTGCTTCACAACCTCGCCGACGCATCCCACATCGGCGGTGCCGGTAGTGGCGTCGGAGTAGATGACACCGAATCGGAGATCCGTCTGTAAGAGAGTGTGCATCATCATCCGATATCGGAACTCAAAGATCTGCAATGGGAGGATGGCCCCGGGAAATAGAACCAACGGAAGAGGAAAGAGAGGGAGTTCGACGACGTCATCGGACTTGGGGGAGCCGGTGTGGTGCTTCTCGGAGAAGGAGGATGCGGAGCAGCGGAGGGAATTGGATTTCCGGCGACGGTGGTGACGGTGACGTGCAAGAGAAGGGACTGGAATGACAGAAGATGATGGGGAAAAAAATCTACAGTTAGGGTTTAAGAAGAGTTTGCGAGAGAGAGAAGAAGAAGGAGGAGAAGGAATGAGCTGAGGAAGAGCCATTGGAATGTTTGGGAGAGGAGGGGGAACAGTCTAGAGAGGGAAAAGGGAATTAGATAGAGAAAGTGACATTGTGGAGAGCAGAAGCGCAGGGCATTGATGGATTTGATACAGTGCCAGATGTGTTAATATTGAGAGTTGGAGAGTATCTGGTGGCTTAGAGGGTTCGAATAAGAGACCCAAAAATCAGAATGGCCTCTCTCTGTCTGTGTGGATAATACAGCAGGAATTTTATTTCTGTGATGGACCGATGCTGCTGGATGTGGCTTCCAACTTCCCACGTGTTTCTCTCTTATCTCCTGCTCAACTCTCACGTGCTTCATTTCTCTATTGCCCTACTTTGACTGTTAAAACAGAATATTAATAAATATATCTCCTAAAACAATCAATAATTTGTTTTTGTTAAATAATTAATTGCCCAATATAAATAGTCAATTTTTTTTTAGATAAACTAAAATTAATTTAAAAAAACTATGAATATGAATGAATAAATATTATAAAAAGGAACTTGACTTTTATAAATTAATTTTATTTTCATCAATTTAAAAATATTTTAAAATTTATCAAAAGTATGATAATTATTTCCTAAAACAACATTTAATTTTTAGGTTAATAACACCAATTGATAATTTTTTTCATTGTGAGAACTAATTTGAGATCAATAAAATAAAAAAAATTTAAAAATAAAAATATAATTAAAATTAAAAATTTTAAAGCTAAAAAAATAAAAATAAAATATTAATTCACTTCATTGAATTGGAGAAAGAGATGGAAATAAAATAAGAGTTCATATTTTATTTTGTATTTAATTTTTAAGTATTTTAGTTTTAACTACATTTTTAATTTTTAAATTTTCTTATTTTATTATTGATGTTAACTAATAAAATTTTTATTTTATTTAATTTTTTTAATATGGATTTATATAATATATGACATAAAATCATTATTAATTAAGAAATTAGAAATATTTTATTTATCATTTGAGGATTCCGTGGAGATTTTTTTTTTTTTTTTTTTTTACATATCTTATATTATATAATTAAAAATTATTAATATATTCATTTGTAAGGTACTTTTATCAATGATAAATTAATTTTTTTTATAATTTTATTTAATGTTATCAAATAAAATGATATTTTAGTAAATAATTATTTGAGTTTTGAAAAAGTGCATATATTTTTAAATGTTTTTAAATTAATGAAGGTAAAATTGATTTATAAAAGTTATGGGTACTTTTTCAAATAAAAATGGATATAACATAATTTGATATCTAACTAAGGAAAATTTAAGTCATAAAATATTTAATTCTAATTTTTCATTTAATTTTATGATTATTTACCTTCTAACGTTCAACTGCATATAATTCACGCGGCATAATTTAAATGGAAAGATTTTCTTATGTTTTCCATATTAATAAATTTCTAATTTAATACCTTTGTAACAAATATTTTAAAACATTTTCATTTTGTAAATATCATTTAATACATATAAGTTTTCAATAGATAAATAAAAATTATTCAAAAAAATCAACTATAAAGCTATATGAAATAAATTTGAAAATAACCTCTAGCAACGATAATAAATCATGAAAAATTTGCTAAGTCGTGCATATCTTCGATTGGTGGAATAGGATAGGATATGTATATGTTAAGATATCATATCCCATTGGATAATCCTAAGATATGATATCCTTATATATATACATATGTTATGAATATAATATTATATTATATTATTTATGGGATATGTTATATTATATTATATTCATATTTAATTTACAAATAAATAAATAATAATATAAAATAATATTATTTTCAATATTTAAAATGAAAATTATAACACATTCAAATATTTTTTATTTTAAAAAATAAAATTTCATTTATGTTTAACAATATTCATGCATAAAATATCTAAACGTTACAATTTTTTTATATTATGTTATTTAATATATAAAAATAATTTATATATCATATATTAATATTATTTTATAAATATTTTTTTTTAATTTTCTTTTTTATAGCATAAATTTAATTTATAAAAAAAAATTGTAAAATGAGCATATCAAAAAGTAAAAAATTGATAAAAATTAAATTTTTGATAAATGGAATATCCCATATCTTGTCATTGGATTAACATCTTTCATGTGAAAATAGATAAGTTGATTTAGGTGCACCGATTTATGGTGAAAATTTAAAAAAATAAAAAGAAGAAAAAGACATAGATTTAACATGGTTTGGCAGATTGCCTACGTCCACGAGACAGAGAAAAAGACTTTCATTATGTATCAAATTAGGGTTACATAAAAATGTATTTATACTAACCTTTAAGTAAAAAAATTTTAAAAATATCACTGAACCGTAATAGAAGGGCGTTCGCCCACAATAATAAAGATACAAGGTTCGCTCCGACATTTGTCTTATATATATATATATATATCTTTCACTTAATATGAGTCACATATTACAACAAGATAAAAAAAAATGAATAATATATTCTATTATTTTATTATATCTCATGTTTGATTGAATATAAGATAATATAAATATTAATAATTTATCTTATCTCATCACCAATTAAATATTGATAAAATATAATATCTCATCTTTTTATCTTATTATATACTATATTCGACCAACCAAATATTGTTTGAAAGGATTTTTTATTTTCAAAAACGATTTTTTCATAAAATAACCCATTGTGGACATTATTACCCTTTTTCCCAAAAACAAATGACATTTATCTCCCTTTCCCGTTTCATTTCCCTCTTATTTTTCAATTTCTAATTTTGATAACAAGTTCTTTCCATACTTCCTCCTTTATGGGATAAATTTTTCAATTAAGATAAAATCCATAACAAAGATCAACGAATAAAAATCAACGTCAAGTCTCTTCTTCAAGATACTTCATCTTTTTCTTTATTTTTTGTTAGAATTTTTCTATTTTTTATGCAGGTTTTATTTTATTTTATTTTTGTTTTTTATTATTTAATTTAAAACAACAAACAAGAATGGCCTCCTTTGCATTACATTAGTATAATTTTGAAGTAAATAAAAATAAATAAAAGAAAATAAATAAAAATCTTGAAGTAAGTATTTAATACTTCCTTTGTATTACATTAGTATAATTGTTTTTGTTCAATAACTCATTTATATATATAGAAGAAAAGGCTTAAAATGGAATATTAATAAATATACCTCCTTTTTTCAAAAAAATTTCCCATTAATTCAAAAGAAAAAAAAAACTATGAATGTGGATGAAGAAAAATTAAGTTATTTTTCAAATGGTTCTTTCATGAAAAATTGGTTCAAAAAATAAAAAGGATATAACATAATTTTAGATCTAAATATAGTAAAAATAACATATATAACTTGATTTTAGTAAGTAAATAAATAATTTTTAATTATTAAATATTTATTTTTGAATATTTATTTTATTTTATTTTATTTTATTTTTATCCTTTAAATATTCAAATAGCTATGACTCATGTAAGGTAATTCATGTCAATATTTGCTAAAAGATAAAAAATATTTTCAATTGATATTATTTATTTCAAAGTTTCCTTAAATTACTAGTTACAATGAGATAACAAATTGCCTTTTCATCCTTTTTTTTTTCTTTTGCTTTTTTTTTAACATTATTTCCAAAGCAACATTCTTTTAGTAATTCCCAAATATAAGCTTTTAAATTATTATGTTTCAAAGGATTCATCCACTTTCACTAATAAAAACATCTTTTGTTATAAAATTATAGTATCATTCATGCCTTGGAAACTTCAAATCAATTTATGAATGTTAAAATTATTTCATGTTGAGGTTGAAGATTGTTGTTATGATTAAAACACTCTAATCCTATTTTCCGAAAGCGATAATAAATCAATACAAAAAATAAAGCATAAAAAATTTACAAGATTTATAGTGGTTCACTTTCAATAATAGTGTCACATCGACTTGTAGCCGAGTTTTCACTATGATGATGCCCAAAAAAAATAAAACTCTCATAAACTGGGATACCATAAACATAATATAAATAAGGTAACTAAATCACATGTGTAAAATTCTAAAATACCATAACTTAAAAATTGATGAAAAAAAAGTAAATGAAAATTATTTGCAAGACATTAATTCCACTTTTGTTTTTATAATAATAATGGTAATTTTTTTATAATAAAAATAGTAAAATTAATTTTTAAAATTCCTTTTCGTGACTTGTTTTTATTTTCTACTTTCAAAATTTGATAATAATTTTTTTTAAAATAAAGGGATAAAATATTTTTCTTATTCCCAAGACTTTTTTCAATTTAAATATATACGTAAGAGGGATGAATTGGGTGATAAACATTTTTCACAAATAATCAATTTTAAAGAAGTTAAGAAAAGAACAATGAATAATCAAAGAATAATAATAAGAGATTGAAAGAAGAAGATTGTAGACTCTTTTATATTGTTTTGATAAACCGCTCACATTCACTCTTTTCAAACTCTTAATTGAGTAAGGTTTCTACTATCTTCAAGACTTGAACGTCAAGCCTTCAATGCATGTACTTGGATTCTAAAGTTTCAAAGGACTTTTACAATCTCTTTAGGAAATCTATCTTATTTGAACAACTTCTCTCACAAGAGTAAAGGAAGGTGAATTTATGAACTTAGTAGCAAGTTAGACTTCCAATACAAGAAAAATTAAGGACTTGAAGGTGCATGAGAGAAAATTAATAGGTCAAGGATTGAATGCACTTGGAAGAGTTTTAAATGAAAAGAAAAATGGTTTTTCAATTAAATGCAGTTCTTATCTTTATAAATGTTCTAAAACACTTTAATTCATAGTTTATTATCTTGAGGATGCCAAAACCTTCAAAAAGGGCTTAATTGGTTGAGTAACATGTTTCACGAGCAATCAATTTTATCAGTTCATGAGCTGTTGTGCATTTAATGCACTAATAGATTATTGTTGGGGGTTAGACCCTAATTGTTTGAGCAATTGATCCTTGATTGGTTGAGGCAAACTATTGGATGAGAGAGTGTGTGCAAAGTGCACCTTGACCAGTTGAGTTTAACAGATTCAATCGATTCTTTCCTACCTCAAGCATTTGTATTATAAAAAAGCTCGATTTGAGACTTGAAGCCTCTAACAACTTATGTTCAGCTTCTTAAAACTTTTAAAATAAGTTTACAAAGAATTAGACTTAGATTTTTAATTGAAAACAATAAAACATTTATTTTTTTAATGAAATTTGATATTTTAAAGTTCAAAGATAGATATTTTTAAAATGTTAAGTGCATGAAAAATTTTAGGCTCAAGTGCACTAACAAGTAATAATCTTACAAGTCTTGGGTCACTTTAAGTCATCAAAGCAACCAAATTCCTTCTAGTATTGGTCTTTTTCACGATTGCTTAAGTTTTCTTTAAATTTTTGAAAGTGAACTTAATTAAAAAGATTAATTTGATTTGAACCTTTAGTAATCTTAACTTTGTTTTATGATCATCAAAACTTGATGAGGAGAATTATTAGGAAAATAGAAATCCACATATAGCTTGTTACATTTATCCTTCTTTACCAAACTAATAATATAGGTATCTTACATATGACAAATCAATAAAAGAATTTAAAAATTATATAAAATATATAAAAATTTATTATTGTCATCATATAATTATTAAACAAGTTTTTGCTTTTTGTTTCTAAAATGAATGTTATATCTTTTTTACTTTTAAGTATGATTGAAAATAAAGCTCCCGGGTTACCTTCTGAAATGTTTAAGAATCTCTATTAGTTATTTTGTTAACTAATTTTCTCGCCTTAAGTCGTTAATAGAACTATGAATACGAGAATCACTCTTCCATAAAATCATTTTTTTTGTTTCTTGCTTGGATATGAAATATGAGACAACTTCACAAAAAAAAAAAAAAAAAAAGAATGAGAAGTTTTTTAGGATTTGAGAATGAAAGAAGGGGTGAGAGAAATTATCTAGGGCTTGTGAAGGAGAGACAAGAACACCTAAAAGAGAATGAAGCAAAATAAGTGTTGGATGGAAATAAAACAAAAGGGGCATTTTTGTCCTACTCTAGTCATTTTTTATGTTTTTTGAGGGATGTGTTACTTTTGCAAATACTCGTGTTATTTTAACCCATTTAACCAAGTAATCCTTTGAAATTGTATTTTCTCTTTGCCCACTTCAAGGGGGATCTTGTCCGTTTCCATTTTTTTTTTTATTGTCCACTTCAAGTTCATCCAAGGTAGTGGATGGACTTTCCACCTGTTTTTTTGGAACTTTGTTTTTTTTTTGGTTTTTTAAAAAAGGGGGTGTGTTTTTTTAACCATAGCCAGAGAACATTTTTTTTTTGTTTTATTTATTTAATTTTTTCAAAAATTGGGTTTGTTTGAACCACATCTAGAAAACATATTTATTTTGTTTGTTTATCTTTTCATAAACTTATATTTTTTGGCATCAAATGCAAAAAATGATTTATTTATTTATTTGTTTTCTTGAAACTACATCCATAAAAAGTTTATTATTATTATTATTATTTTCAGAAATTCCACTATGATAAATAGAGAAAACAAACAAAAAATAAAAAAAAATAAAAGTTAGAAAACAACCTAGGACTTTGATACCGATGACAAAAAATAAGGCTTTTGAATTATTTTTTGACATGTCCGAGAGTTTTCATTAGTTGTTTTACTGATTAATTTTCTCACCTTAAGTCATAGATAAAACTATATGAAAATCACTTTATTTCCAAAAAATATCATTACTTATGTTTTTTAGAAATATGAATTATATTTCTTTCTGAGAAAAAAATAACTTTTATTTTTAAAAAATAAGAATTATGTTTCTTTCATAGAAAGAGAGAGAATCTTACTTAAAAAAAGAGAATTATTTATTATTTATTTATTTTAATAGTGGTAGTTTTTGGGCAATTTTAAAACTACAAAAAATTGTTCCCCTCAATTCACTTAGGCACACAAACCCAACTCTAACAAAGTAAAACCCTACTATTCATTTGATTAAAAAACAAACTTAATTCAACAAGATGTACATCCATCCATCACAGTAAAAATCATTTATTATAATCAAATAATGATATTTTTTTATATTTAAATTTATATATTCTCATTTAATATTTGATTCTAATTTTACCATTTTACTTAAGATGATAAAAAACAACGGTTAATCACTACGATGTAGTATTAAATGGTCAAATATAATATTTTGACAAAAAAAAACATGAAATGCTAATTATTTAAAATTTATATTTTATAAACTTGAATTACCATTTTATAATTTTTTTTTTTCATATGAATGTATGTTTTTTCTTCTTAATTTTCAAATCCCCATATTCTACAGACTAAATTTAAAAATATTAAAATCTGAAATATACTTCCTGTTTCTATTCTTAAAATATACATTATTTGTAGAAATTAAAGAAATAATTAAAAAGAATCCACAAGCGTTTCGAGATCTTAATTTAGAAAAAAAACGTCTGCGTTTTTTTCAAGGGAAAAAGGCAACATCCATGTGAGAGAGTTGTCTATTTCGCTGACAAAAATGGACCCTGCGGAAAAAATTCATGTCGATAGACACGGGTGAGTAAAACACAGACACCTCATATTTTTTTTTGGATCCTTTGAGGACACGTGTATAAATTTCAAAACAAATAAATTTATTTATTTATTAGTGGACGTGGAAGATGTATTCATTTTTATTTGAAGATTGGAAATGTTTATTTTTATTTATATATATAAATATAAAGTAAATTTTATTTTCAAGAAATTTAAAATAGAATATGAGAGAAATTAAATAAAAAAAGAGAAATAAAATTTAAAATCAATAAATTATTTTTATATATTATTATAAATTCATTTAATTTATTTTAAATTATTTTATACAAATATTAAATAATTTTAAAATATATAAAATTTTTAATAATTTTAATTATATTTAATTTCGTTTATTTTTAAGTCAATTTTTTTATTCGGACTAATGTCTGAAATTCATATCTAAATTTTAAACGGAAATGTATTAGGAATTTAGAAAAAAAAAAAGGCGCACGGAATTCAAGAAGTGGTAGGGGCGATAGAAAGACTGATAGGTGAGACCGTGAGATCTGCCCATACGTCAGAAGCAACGTTTTTGAATTTGCAAGAAAGCGGAACCGCCTTTTCACATGATGCATTCCCGTAATAAACGCAAGACTGGTTGGTTCTTGTTTATCTATATATAGAGGGCGAGCAGAAATCTAAACTTCAGAGGAGAGGTATCCGAAATTTAGAGGAAAAATCTTGCTGTAACTTTGGGGGAACGAGCCTTGTGAGAGAGAATTGAGAAATGGCGGAAGAGGGACAAGTTGTCGGTTGCCACAGTGTGGAATCGTGGAAGGAGCAATTCCAGCATGGAATAGAGTCCAAGAAACTGGTATTTTATTTTATTTTTTGGTATTTTGCATTTTGATTTTTGACGTCTACCGATTTTTGGTGTAATCCTGTTGTGATTTTTTGTCAATGTGATTTCTCCTGATTTTGTGATGGGGTTCCTTGAGACGATGGGAGTGAAATTATTTTGGGTCTGTTTGTTCTTTTTATTGGTCTCTTTTTTAGGTTTTCAGTATAGATCTATGTGATACTCTCTGTTTTTTGTTCTTCTACCTGCTTTCATTAATTCATGCTTTCAAATGGTGGGAACTAAATGGTTTAGGATTATATTTGTGGGAGTATGTGTGGATTGGGTGGCAGATGAGGAGACTGCTATTGGGAAATAAAGTTGGGGGATGTAGGAAGAATCTGCAAATTTTGGGATGTATCTGGGGTGGGAAAAGCATTGAACTTGCCCGGAAATTTTGCAAACAATGCGGTTATTATTCATAAATCTATAATATTGGGTTGTATCCTGCTAGAAGTACTTCCAAAGCGGCAACCCACTTACCGGGGATGTTGGGATCAGAGGGTGGAGAGAGTTCTTGTCAGATTCCTATCCTCTTGACCCTATTTGTTTTTCTGTTATTGTATGAACCTCTTGAGATATTCTTATAAAACCCTCCCAATAATTGTTTGTAATTGTAAACTTCTTACCAACTCACTCATATTTTCTATTCAGACAGCTAGTTTGAAGATTTCCAGCATTGATGATTTGAAGTTACATGGGTAAAATATATTTGATGTTCATCTCATGTTTGTTGGGGATCTGAAGTTATCTGAAGGATGAAATATATTTGAAATAAGTTGCAATGTAAAGACCCTAAAGCATCTACTGTTCATTATTTTGGAAAAAATTGAAAACTTATTAGTTTTGTTCAACCTAGGAAAAACACCAATCTGGTAAAAGATAACAAGATCTTCTCACCCTTGGTCTTGATACCTCGATGGTCATGAGACGGGTCATATGCTTGAGTACTAGTTGAGTTGCTATAATTCATATGCTTAAGTCTTTTATAGCCTAGATGCTTAAACCTCGCTGGATCCTACCTAAAAGAAACTCTCTCCTCCCAAGCTGGGAAAACTTATAATTCCTTTCTTGACTTCTGTTTAGTATCTCCCTGTTTATGTAACTTTGCATAATTTACCTGTTTGATGTATTTGCCTTTTATAGTTGGCTAAGAATTTACCCTGAGATTTGTTAATTCCATTCCTTTTGGGCCTTACTGCTTGTAATAGTAAATTCCCACAAAAAGGATATGCTTCCTTTGTTCTTTACTGAACCTTCTCAGTTTCCTTTTTTTATTGAAAATTGAAAACCACCCAAAACTCTCCATCACTACATGGAATTAAGAACTTGAGTGGACTTGTGACTTGCAAGTTCTTGATGCCATACAGACATGGGATTCCAACAACGCCTTGATTTTATCACAACTTCAACTACATTTGCGATAATTACCACTATAGTTTTGGTTTCTTGTGCTAGAAGATTAGGAGGAGCTTAGTGAGAAGTATGCTCTTCTTCATTTGGTTGAGAAAGGGAGTGTAAATAGCATTACAGATGTGTCAAATTTGTGGGCTGTGTCAAGAGTGGTAAAATGTCTAACTAGACAGTATTTTCATGATTATGGATGCATATGTGCAGTAATCTTTGTTTACTGTGGAAGGCTGGAAGCTTTAGGATCATATTCACACCTATATGGTTTAAGGCGAATATGAGCAAACAAGTATTATTTTTTTGTTCTTCTGTTTTCTATTTGTTTTAAAGTGCATTTTGCAGTATTAATATACTTTGCTTTAAAGAAATTTTGTACTGTTTCAAGCAGGTTTTTAAATTTCTTTTCCTGGAATGGTAGAATGACCTTGGTGCTCCGATGATCTTGAATCTTTTGAAACAATAATTATCATATCTGACTGTGTACTTGCATATGAGGTCTTTCAGCTGAGGATTTTCTTTCATCCATTTTGGCATGGGTTATTACCCTTATACCACTTTTCTTTGTTTTTGTTTAATAATAGGTGGTGGTGGATTTCACTGCTTCATGGTGTGGGCCATGTCGTGTCATTAGCCCATTTCTGGCAGAGCTTGCCAAGAAGATGCCTAATGTCATATTTCTCAAGGTGGATGTGGATGAATTGGAGGTAAATATATCTGGATGCTCGTCTATATAAAAAAAATGTTAATCTTAGGGATTACGTCATTGAATAGCATGGAATTTCTATCCTATAATTCCTTTCCTAAATACATTAGCATGTTTGTCCACAGACTGTTGCTAAGGAGTGGGAAGTGGAGGCCATGCCAACCTTTCTGTTCCTGAAAGAAGGAAACGTAGTGGACAAGGTTGTGGGTGCAAAAAGAGAAGAACTGGTGCAGAAGACAGAGAAGCATGCAACTGCTTGACTTGCAATTTGGAGATATGAACTTTCACTGCAAAATGCCACATTTATTATGGTCATTGTAACTATGCAAGTACTTGTTTGCCTGAGGCTTTGAGGCCCTGAGAGCCTCAGGGCTCTCTAAAGATAAGTGGTGTTTGTCATAAATTGATAATACAATATGTGTGTTATTTATGGTTGCTTTCTTATGTTGCGTGGTTGATGCCTGTGAGTTTCCAACTTTCCATTACCACAAAACATTATTAGCAAACAGAAGAAGGTACAGAGGGAAATGTGAATGAACCTGGCCTTGGGCCCTTGGCTGAGGAGAAGCACGTTGCTAATGTGCACAAAACTTTTATGCCACTGTCTGGAAGTTTTGGTCCAGTTTGCCCCTAAAAGGATCAGCAACAGGACTTGGCATGATGTACTTAACTACAAATATTGATCTCGCTTCAGATGTCATCTTAGCAATTTAATAATGCAAAAGAACCTCAGTAGGGCAGGGCCTACCCAATATTTTGGAGCCAAGGATGACTGCAAAATTGAATGGGTTCGTACGAACATAGATTGGATTACATACCACCAAATTTTGCAATTCTATATAGCCAACAATGAAGAACATAGCCGACAAAGTCTTAACATTTCTTTATCCTAGAGAAATACCTACTGCAGAAAACATTGGTAACAATGAAAACAAGGTAAATATTCATCTGGAATTCAATAGAGAGCCCTTGCTCTGGTGTCTTTCATCAATCACACCTCCAGAAGCAATAATTTAGACCCCACCTTCATTGCGCCCAAAGAATATTTCACTCAAACGCATTATCTTCAACACACATTATTCTCGGGGCTCCATTTCTAGTCAAAACTAATAATTTACTGACCTATCTTGTAAATATGAATATGAATCACACCAATGTAGTTGAAGGACCTTTGCCTGTAATTTCACCCCCTTTATTCCATGTGCTTCTTGCTCCACGACTTGCTGTAGTGTATAAATAACCATAATTACACCAGGAAGTTGCTTGAATCCTTCTTTTGCAGACATCTCATCTTGAATCAGGTTGAGTGGTTGTTGTTACCGTAGGGGAACAAGCAGCTTCGACAGATAACCGTTTTAGTACATTAGGACATGGGTCAGCCCCAAAGTAACTGTTGGATATGGGGACCGAGCATTTCTCTTGCCCTATGCAATTCTGCAACATAATGATTTGAAAGATTTACATTAGTACAAATTTTTTCATGCATGAATTCACAATTTAAGTTTTCGATAATGCAAGTATGCATATGTATAGAACTGGTTGAAGTTGGGAATAAGTACCTTCTCTAAGATGGCTTGAGAGTTTGGTGCATGGCAGGTTCCTTTCTGGAAACTTCCACAGGTTCCAGAAGGAGTTCCAAAACTTGCAAACATAATGGTTGATATGGACTGCCCTGGGGCACATTGCAGGTGCACACTGGCCTGATGAAGTTCTTCTGATTTGCTAGGGCTTTCAGTATGCCAATTCTCTAGAGTTGGGTGGTGTTCATTAGCATCGGCACAAACACTCTTCATTGCTCTCTTCATAAGAGCTATCTTTGATGCATCACCACCAAGTTCTTCAAAAATTATCAACAAATTTTGTGTTGGCTTCAACCAAGACCTTGGAACATGATACCTGAAAATTCCAAAAGTTAAATAAACAAGCTACAAGTACAAAATGTTTGATAGATCAAGCCTGTTCTATATTCTTATCCCAGCTTCATTTTGGTGGGTTTGATCTGAAGACGAAAGGCTGATGTTGAGAAGTTAGTTTATTACCATCTTTGGGTTGGATGACCGCAACCATGCTGACACTTTGGGGGTCGGTATGTTCCAGAGTAGCTACAAACATTGCAGTCACCTTTTGCGTAAGCCATCCAATATCTTCCAATGCTCTGCCCATTGATCCAAACTTGACCCTTTCCCATGCTCCGCATGTCCAAAGCCAATGGCTCATCTCCTTCAGGTGCATTGAAATAAGCCTACAAGTTTCCAGTAGACAAATAACATAAATGCCTGAAAAAATTAAATTCTGATTCTGCTACTTAATCCATTGCCCACTTCTATTCTTACCTTATGCCATTTTAAAGGCTGCTGACCTTGGGCAGCAAGTGACCCTCGAACCCACTCAACTGCTGAGACTCCATTTGGGGAGACCAGATTCATTGCCTCTCCTTTCAGGCCAACCTGTTTAAGAAAAGATGCAGTGAGACATATAACAGACAAAACCAACAACTTGTACAAATATACAATCTACAACAACTTTTTTTTTTTCCAGACCTGGTAAGACCACTTCTGCCATGATAAATCCCTCTTTCCTTGGTCAATACCATGAAGCAAAACTGGACCTAGGATTCCTGTCTTCCATGTCTCAAAATGCAATCCCACATTCTTGAACAATAATACAAGAATTTTCAGTCAGTAACTGAAACAATATTTTTGTTACATCATTTAAAGCATAAATTTTTAAATGATTCAATTGACTTGGCTTAGGTTTGGCTTCTGGTTGCCCAGTCTGATGAAACCAAAGAGTCAGGCAATGGCCCCTGCAAGTTGTGTTTTCATGAAAGTTATGGCAACTACACTTGCATTCAGGTGCTGCATGTGGAAACAGAACTAACCGGTAGTCCAACAGCTATGCTAAGCAGGGCAATTCTATTTGTTCCTGCATGTAGATTGGCTGCTCCGGTATATGTGAATTTCCTGTTCTCCCTGGTTCCGTATGCTGATCCTGCAATTAGAAGATAATTCTCAATAAAAAGTTCTAGAAATCATGAAAATCATTTTGTGACATAAGAAAGACAAGCAGCTTCATTCTGCTGATGAACTCGCAAAACATGCACCCACTCCATGTCATCTTCTATAGGAAAACATAATTTAGTAACACACCTGAATACTGTCCATTGATAAAGACATGAACAGCGTGGCCTTTAGATTGCACAGTGAGGGTTGGAGTTTGACCTCTTCGTAGAAATGATTCCGATGAGTCAATGTTGACACTGAAATAAAATACAATTCAGAAAATTCATGACTACAACACCAAAAAGGAAGATACCTATACCGTGAATAATCTGTTTGGTTTGAAAACAGATGTGTCTAGGATTTGATTGTGCCCACAGCTCTTAGCAGTAAACTATGATAATTTTCTCTTGAAAGACAACAGTAAACCATGCTTACTTACCAGTGGCAGTGGGCAAAAGGAGGCTAGAGAGGGACCACCTTGAATATTTATTTACAAGTCCCAGGCAGGTTTTACCATTTTGAATGTCACCTGTCTCTTGCCCCTCTAAACTCCTAATGGAGCCCATCTAATCCACATCTATGGTAGTAGAGAGTTTAGAGAAATGATTTTCTTCACTTGTCTGAACTAGGGATGTTATCCCTAAATATTGATAATCATCACCTAGTAACTCAGCCTCTTCTTGGACAAAAGACAACACAATGGAAGCAAGAGCTGGATGGCATCTTTGAACAAAATAAGGCAATATTCCAATAAAATTTATGTGCAAACAAATAAGTTTCCAACCTGAGACAATTTCTAGGGACACCTCTGGTTTTATTTGTTCAAGAAAATGTAATTTTCTAAGCAAATAGCTGATAAAATATGGCATATTTAAGCTGCATTGAACTGCAATAAGAAAAATGAGGAGATAAGCATTCCAGAATAACATAATCCAAGCTCACCTGGTCATGTACCACAGATAGTCAGTGGAATCTCTGGTGATATTTATCTGCTCCAAGAGTCCGCCAGCAGTCATTGTTCCACTGCTCCCCAGAGAAGAAATGTCTTCACCATAAGTTTCCCAAGAGTGCAACTTAGAGTTGGTTGGAAACATTCGAATATGTGAAGTTTGAACTCCAACCTAGATGAGCACAGGACAATAGTATAAGAACTTAGCTAAATTTACAGTGCAAGAGAAAGTAACAAAAGATGTATACTATCCAACAGCATACTGATATGGTCGTCTGTGATTAGTTTATTCAATGATTTGAAAAAAAAAATAATGAAAAAAAAAAAAAAAAAAGTAATTGTGGGGATACAACCCAGGCTCCAGGACAAAGAGTGAAGCAGCAAAGGGACCTACTAGAACTTTACTTACTCTTGCAGTATTAAAGACTACGGTTCTGCAATCAGGAAGGATGCTAATGGACCAAGCCGGCAAATCATAGTGCACATTATTGAAAATCACCCTTGCAGATGACTTGGGATTGTAGTTGGAGAGAAAAGCTGCACAGTTGCCTCGCCCTGAAGAGAATACATGGGCCTGGAAAATGATAACAATCAAGTTAACCATCTGTATAGGAAGATTGATTTGTTATCAAATTAACCCAATTGACAGAAGAAAATAAGCTCTGCTCAGAAAAGTTAGACCTGTTGATAGCTTCCCAATGAGATAACAGTAGGGTCCGCAGAAACTACAGCGTGTTCACATAACTTAATTGCTTTATGGAGCTCCTTCAAATGACCATATTTTGGTTGTCTGATCAAACCTAAATACAGAGATGTGGTAAGTTACATATGTAAGAGTCTAAAGTTTTAACTAACATAACCATAATGCCAGGTAACTTGATAATACACAAAAAAATTCAGTCTTAAGAGCAAATTTACTACTATTTTTGGAATAATACAAGAAAAAAATTTGAGTTTAGGGAAACATATCAATGTCAGAAGAAAATTATTGGCATTCAAGAATTATCAGGTCTAATTCAGAAATCTTGCAAAACATACGCGAAATTCATGACTGATAACCTATGGTTAGGCATGCTTGCAACTGTGTACACTCCATAACTTTCTAAATATCAGAAGAATTTCATTGTTGTACAGGCTTAGATGTCTCATCAAACCATATTCATCAATTGGAGCATCATAATCATAACTGGTTGTAATGAAAGGGCCTCCAGCAGAGCGTCCAAAATTGGTTCCTCCATGGTACTGCCACAAGCAACAAGCATAAGAACTCAACTGTACTTGCATAAACTCTTGCAGGTTATAGCTTTCAATATCATACAAGGTAACTGACCATATAGTAATTAACAAATGAGCCACCATTTTGTATGAAACGAGCAACCCCAAATGCCAAATCTTGAACTGGTCGCCGGTGAATTGTGCCACCAAACTCTGTAAACCTTCTCACAACAGGAAAAAATTGAATAGACATGAATGAATGAAAGAAATAAATTTGCATCTTGCACAATCATTTGAAACATAATGTTACCAGCCACTCCAAGCCTCTGTCCATATTCTGGGCTTGTAAGGTTTGTTTGGAGAGAAAGCATCACAGTAAAAGCCATTACATGCATTTATCTGTTAAATAGATTTGGAGCAAGAGTTTAGAATTTCCAATAATTGGAGGTAAATCTGTCAACTGAAAAATGTTGGAATTTGGTTAGAAATTCAGGAAATATTTTTTGATAGCATGAAAATTTTTACAAATAATCAACTTTAAGATAAACACTGGACAACTACAGGATCCCAACAAGGAAGTACCATAAAAGCAGTGAAAAGAATATAGAAGGCCCATTATTTTCTACGATATTAAAAAATAAATGAAAAGCAAATGAGATAGGTACTGTGAGCAAAGAGAATGAGATCTTTTACCACAGGATCTGGGGCATCATCTTCTTTGCACATCACCCATGGGACTCCTGTGTCCAATCCAACAGCCATTTTTGCAGCCCAGTTGATGTATGCATGACCAGCAGCTCCTAATTCCCTACTCTCTGGTCCGTACTCATTCTCAATCTACACAAACAAATTAAATGGGAAAAAAAAAGGTCTTGCTGGTTAGTTGAAAAGTAGAGGGCAGCTAACACATAGAATGCCCAAATCATCCTTGAAGCATTTGCTTTAGGAAGATGAGATTTGAGTTCAAAGGTATAATAATTCAAATGAGAGAAAACAAAGCCAAATACCAACAATTCATACCTGAGAAAGGATGATGGGCCCACCCTGTGATGCAAACAGGTTTTCACTCTTCATCATGTGGACAATCTTCTGAGTGAACCCTTGCATTGCCATCTTCAAAAAGGGAGAAATGAGAATGAAAAAGGAAGGAAAGTTAAAGAGTAATATTTATTCTAGAAAAGGAAAATGCTTTGAAGGTAAAATTCTCCATTAGTCATGTTATTCCCCATTATTTGCCTCTTCCATTTTCTTTTTTTCTTTTTTTCCTCCTGTTTAAGTACAGAATCTGCATAATTTCAGGAATTGAGAAAAAGGTAGATACCTTGAAAGGTTCATTATTTGTTCTGAAGCTGATACCAGGAACAAACTTCAACCAAACAGGAAATCCCCTGCACCAAAGAGAGGTTCAAACTAAGCATTGATTATATGAAAAATAGAACAAAAAACATCCCAAATGAACAAAAACCCATGTCGTATCAAGCAATTTACTCTGCACCAAAAAAAAAAAAAAAATGTTAAAGCTAGTACCCGAAGTTCCATTCTGCACAAACATAGGGTCCAATCCGGAGATGAACATAGAGCCCTACTTTCTGCACAGTCTTAATGAACCGCACCAGATCGTATCTCCCCTCAAAATTATACTGAAATTAAGCCACAAAAAAGAACAACCTTAAAATCTGATAATCTAGAGTTAAACAACAAAAAGTGAGCAGCGTGCATTGTAGTATCAAGAAGAGGAAATGGGGAGATCTGAAACACTACATTCCCAGGAGAAGGCTCATGAACATTCCAGAAAATATAGGTGTCGATGACATCTAAGCCTCCATCTTTAGCCTTCCGTATAAGATCTTCCCACATCTACAACAAACCCATTTCAGAACAACATGAAAATATCACAAAAATCCACAAAAATATCCGCAAATTTACAGGGAAAAAAACTAAAGGAGGGGAAGTACATCAGGGGTGCTTCTGGGGTAGTGTATAGAGCCGGAGATGAGGATTCTCCTTTGCCCATTGATGACAATGGCCTTCTTATCGTAGGTAACGCTACATTGGATCAGCTGAGAATGCAGAAACATCAATGGCACGAAGAAGAAGATGAACAGCTTGGAGACTGAGCTAGTCTCCATTTCTCCTCTACTTTCTCTCTAGGTGTTTTTAACTTGGAACAAGATCACTGAACCGAAATGTATGAAGAAAGCGAGAGAAGGAGCTGTGAGTATGTGATTTACAGCTCTGAAGAAAAAGCAAGCATTGCTCTTGGATTCTTATAATAACAGAAGTGGCCAACCATATATGAACTGCTTCATACAGCTAAAGAAGACCGACTTCTGAATGAAGATAGAGAAAATAAAATAAAATAAAATAAAATAATTTACCACAGCCTCTTGTAATTTGGCAGATAGCTAACAAAAGACTGTAATTAGTAATTACTCCTTCACCCCCGAAAAAGCTTTCATTTCTGCTACCACCAGTAAATTAAAATTTCAAATTCTCTTTTTAGCTTTTTGACTAAAGAAAAAGCTATTGGAATTTTGGAACTATACCTCTCCCTCCGATTCTTTCAAACAAAATTTCTCCTCTTCCCATTTGGATTTTTTTTTATTTAATTTTTTGCTTTTATAAATGTGATATGAGAAATTTTCCCGTATTATATAAGTATATATCATTTTTAATCCTATAAATATGTTTTTAAAATCATGAGTGTCATTAACTCCAAAGCAAATAATATTTATATAGTTTGTGGTATCATAGTTGATTTTCGAGTTTGTTTGATTCTTCAAAAAATATTTATCTATTTGATCTTATAATCTCATAATCTCATAACATACAAACCATAAGAATCTTTTAGGTGTAGAACGAATAATATTTACACGGTTTAAAAAAAGAATATTTGACAACTTATTAATAAAAAAATATTTTTTATTTATTCTTATGTTTTAAAACTATTTAAAAAAATAATTATAAAAATATAAAGAATAATTAAAAAATATTATGAGTAAAAAATTATTTTTTAAAAATATTTTAAGTTCTTAAATCAACTTTTATCAACAAATATAATAATTTTTAAAAATAAAATCATTATTTTTCTTTCCCACTATCAAAAGCTTAGCATTTTAGATTTAAGAATGACAGTTTTTAAACTTGATCATCTTTAGAAGTGGTAGAAGAATATATATGGGGTACGCTCCAAATTCTTGAGGACAAGGTGACAATGAAAGCGTCATGATTATAGAATGAGTTGGAAAGCCACAACCAATGCAGCCTTGGTAAATACTTCTAGGGTGCCACAATCCTTAACTAAGCTGGCCCACCTTTGACCATACTCACTCTTAAGTCTTAAACCATAAATCTTATTTTGAATATTTTCTACATTTCTAATTTCACTGAGATTTCCTCAGAGTAAAAATAAAATTAAAAAGAGGAAAAGGCCCACACCTTATCATCGACAACGACCTTCTCTATGATTGGCATGGTGACAAATGGTATCCTTGGTGTCCCTCTTTGCCGCACAAAAGTCTACTCCGTATGGGCGATGCGCCTGCTCCCATGTGATTCCTCTTCCTATTAAAATTTTGATTTATGCTCTGGCCTCCACTCTCCACCATATTTTCTAAACCTTATTCTTTTTTCTCATGAATCATTATCATTTTGTCTCTTAGCGTCCGGTTCACTCATCATTTAACATTTTACCTCGACACCCCTGCGTTTCAGGGGCCATGGAAGAGAACTTGTGCAACTGATGGCATGAACTCGAACACGGGGGGGCCTTCCATCTCGATAAGCGAGTCACGGAAATTATGAATTCTCTTTGTAAGAATCAAAGTGGTCATGTACGTCACGTGACCAGCGGATCCACTTAGGACTGAGGAATGAGGATTCAGCCATTTCCAGAATGACATGAAGGGCTTTTTTTTTATTATTATTATTATTTTTTAAATAGTCAGAGCCCAACCCAAAAACACCGGGCCTACTCGTATCATGTGAATTCATTGACAGTAGTCCACTGCTGACTATCCTACCTTCGAAGTTAAGGCATCCTCAATACTAATTAGGAGCATAATACAAAGACAACCACAACTGATCACACTCCTTTTTGTTAGCTAATACGATTGGAGGTGGTCGGAAAGAAGCACCGCCAAGGTAGGTATACTTCATTCATACTCCACTTTCACTTAAATTTAAGAAGTAAAAAAAAAAAAAGAAAGAAAAAAAATGGGTGGTGTGATTGGGCTCCAGACTTGCCGAGTGTCGGAGCCCTCCCTCAACTAATGCTTGTTGTTATCCTACATTTTCTTTCCCTTATCACCCATCCCCCATCACAATCACAAAATAATGAAGTCTATCAACTTTAGAAGACAAGTAAGAGGACTGACTTGGATTAAGAAATGAGTGGAGGATGAGATCTGAGTTGAGAAGGGGTGTCGGTGCTGTTATTAATGGTTTTTAATTGGTTGGTAATGAACTTTAATTTTGTCTTCATTTAACAGCAGGGTGGATTAGAGATAAAAAAAACAAAGGGAGTAAGAAGTAGATAGCACATGATGCATCATTAATTTATTCATATCAAATCCCAGATGTCTCATTCAATGTGAAGGAAGTAGACACCGTTCATCCGCCGATTGTTACGTTTCGTGCTGTGTGCTGTATCATTTAAATCCGTCCCTCCGCAGCTAGATCTCCGTTCCGTTTACGTCGGTCGAGCTCTTCTGTTTCCTCGATGTGGGCTTTTTCACTTATGCCAATTTTCAACCAATTTCCCAATAAATACCTGTTAAAATGGTACTAAGAAAATAATTTAATTTTTTTTTATAAAAAAAAAAAGAAAAAAAAAAGTGGGGTGGGACCGTGGGACCAAAGTGTGGGGTACTTAATCCGAGATTGTGCGGGGGGCCATGGTCTTTAGGTGACGAGGGGTGAGTGTACTGGGTAGAGACCGCAGTCTGAAAGTGGAATAGCGGATATTAATGGGGTTGAGTTTCTGATTCACATGCGTCTTGGACTTAGAGATTCGTGAATGGTGACTTGTGAGCTCAATACCACATCTAGTAGGTTCCGTTTTTTGGTATCTTATCCGAAACAACTATTAATGGGTCTCCAGAGTCCAGCCCTACCCAGCCTTCCACAGTACCAAAAGGCAAAAGCATTCAATTCGATTGCCTTTGGGGCTATGTGTTTGTGCTAGAGCTACAATTTCAAATGTAGTAACAATTATACAATAATAATATATGTGCTTCTCATGGTAGATGAGGGATATGGATTTTTGTTCAATGGGGAGAATTGGGTTAGCCTTGGAAAGTAGAATTTTTTAAATAAATATTGTAAATAATTATATCACATCGATTTATTTTTGCACACATTTTATGAATAAACAATTTAATTGAACATTGATTTTATAAGTTTTTTTTTAATCTAGTACATTGAACATGGTTTAGGTATATGAAGGATATATACAAGATACAAATTTTAATATCTTTGAGACTTGATAAGTTATTTACAAATTGTTCATGAATTTTGATAATTTAGTAAAAGTTGTATATCCAATTCTTTTTTAGTAGAATGACTCATCGAGATGATTAGAATTAGATTATGAGATGACCAAATGTACTAGTCTATTTGTGTTATACATTGAATATGACCTATTGAAATACGTATCATTTAATATTATCAAATATGAATACGTAAGTGTAAGTTTTGGAAGCTAAATGTTGTACATGCTCTTGATAATGTTGTACATGTTCTTGATCTTGAAAAAAATATTAAACTAATGTTTGAATTAATAATCGTTTTAATTTTATAAATAAGTGAGATCTTAAAGTGATTATATGTTCTTGTTAAAGCGAGTGACTATTAATTCAACATTAAACAAGATATGACTTCAATATGAATATTGTGTATCTTCATATAAGAGACATTAATATCCCTTTGAGTAATTTTAAGATTGATAATCAAAATTAATCCATGACTATGGTAATGCCACTAAACTAGAATTTGATATTTATCTTGATGGATACAAATATATTAATTGATCATAGAATTAAAGTAAATTTGTAACTTAAGAAATAAAGATATTATTCAAATGGTTTACAACAATTTCCAATTGGATTATGGATATTAGTTTTTGAGGACCCTTTTGCAATGGTATAGTAGGTCAAGGAATCAAGTATTTTATTTTATAATAATCATAGAGTACCATAATGCAATTTATCTTCTTTAGTGGAGTGAAGATTAATTATAGAATATTTTGAAAAAAATAAATTATAGAAGCTAGTTTATTCTGAGTCATAGTGTAAGCTATTGGAATATTGGAGTGTGCCATGTGGTTTTGGGTGCATTATGAGGGTCATGGCTAAGACTAGCATATTAAGGGTAGTGTGATCTTTTTACCCTATCCTAAACTCCATATAAGCACCCTTGTGCTTGCATTGAAGATACAGTCCTAAGAGAAACCAAACAGAGTTGTCATCCTTATTCTCTTATCTTTTCCCACTCTTTTGTGGATGTGCTCAAGTTGGTTGTGAACACTACTTAGCATACTAATGGATAACATAAAGACTAAAGATCCTTGGTGATTGAAAAGTAGTCCCATGAGTATAATTTGACTCAGCCAAGTAAATGGCCTCACTTTAAGAAATCACCAATAAGCAACAACAAACTCAAGCCATCCAATGGAAGCATAGCAATAACGTTTTTCAAATTGAACACCCTTTGGTCCAAGGTTTTCTAAAAATTATGTCAGTTTTAAGATTTTCATTGACTAACATTGATTGTCATAGCTTGAGGAGGACTCTATTAAATAAAATAGAAACAAATATTATGCTTATCATAGAGTGGATGGTTATACAATTGAAGGGTATGGGAATTTAATGAGCATTGATAAGATACATTTAAAGAAATAAGAACTATGCTAATTTCTACCTAAGAAAGGAGGAGTGATTTAAGAAACTCACGAGTTAGAAAAGTTATAAGAGAAAACAATAAACTAGAACTTAAGACGAGTCATTTATGATATACATGGAGGCAACCAAAGGATTCAAATAGTTAACATAGAACAAGTTAATCAAGTTGGGATTAAAATTTGCATTGTCATTATCTATTAACTTGGTCATAGGGATTTTGTCTTTAAGAAAACTCAAAAGGAGGAAGCTACTCACATTGACAATGATGCTTTGATGGTCAATTTGTTGATAGCAAATTGTAAAGTTCAAAGGATGTTGATCAATTTAAGGAGCTCAACCGATATTTTATTCCTTACTGCTTAACAAAGACTAGGAATTCCTATAAGCTAGATAGTCACAAGCAATAGTTTACTAGTAGGACTTAATGGAGAATCTGTTCTAATAAAGGGTAATGACTTTGTCTGTCAATGTAGGGCTTGTGATAGTTATGTTAAAGGTTTTTGTGGTGGATGTGCCTTCACCTCACAACACAATTTTGGGTAAGATTTGGACTCCTAAAATGAAGTTTGTACCCTTTACTTGCCATGAGAAGATGATGTTCCCTATAGTGTAACAAAGATTTCAATGGTCAACTAAGCATAAGAAGTTGTGTAGTATTGAAGGGTGTTTTTAAAAGGATAAGTATTAGGACATAAGAGTTATAATAATTGCTATTAAGTGGTAAAAAGGATAGAGATTCTTTCTTATTCCTAGAGAATATTGAACAAATAAGCTTAGTAGATTATCCCTTAAGAAAAGAGGTTTATCATGGGAAAAATTTTGATGTCAAAAGAAAAGGATTTGGTCACTTTATTAAAGCTTTTCAATTTGTAGTCACTTAGAATGTTAAAGATATAAATGGAAGAGACCTAAAGTTAGTAGTTCATTGTCTCAATGTAGATTTGTAATTTACTCTAGTAGAACAAAGAATAAAGAAGTCTACCCTTAAGAAAAGGCAAAGAGTGAATCCAAAAGTGTTAAAAATCTTAGAAGCATGATTTGTAAGGGAAGTGCAATGCTTAATATACTTGGCCAACACTGTTATAGTCTTAAAAAAGAATGGGAAGTGGTGAGTTAGCTTACATTATATGAATCTGACTAAAGTATACCATAAGGATTGTTCTTCTTTACCTTGTGTTGATAAGTTATTGCATACAATAGTTGGTTGCTATCAATTATTTTTATGTATGCATACTTTGGGTACAACTAGATTAAGATGGAACCAAAAGAAGTGGAAAATTCTTTTATTACTAGAAAGGGGATATTATGTTATTTGGTTATGGCTTTTGGGTTGAGAAATGTGGGTTCAACTTATAAGTGGATGGTTCCTCAAATGTTTTCTAAGTTATTGGAGAAATGGAAGTACACATTAATAACATGTTTGTGAAAACCAACGAAAGATCACAATACATTGATTTGAAAGTAAGTTTTAATGTGATTATCAAATATGGATGAAGTTAAACCTTAAAAAATGTGTATTTTGTGTAGAAAACTAGTGAGGAATAGATGTAAATTTGCCTCGGATAAAAGCATTGGTGGATATGTCATCCTCGAGAAACACTATAGTGATGCATATCAAAGCCATGTCCCATTCCTATGTCAACTTGTGAAAAACTTAAAAGACTTTTATTAGTTCGGTCATTTGCTTAATAGGACATTGATATTGTGGGACTTATATAATGCTAATATTGCTTTTGAAAAATTGTAGCTTTGGCTTCAACTTCAACTAAAACTAAAACTAAAAATAAAAAGTTATCTCGAACCAACCATATATATTGTATAATCTCCAAAGAAAAAATAAGCCACAATTTACACAATTGGTTTACCCAATGTTATTTGGTTTTCAACTTGTTTTTGAGTAAATATAAATTTTCTATAAAAATAAGAGGGAAAAAATGAATAAAAACAAACCTTATTTTAGTCATATATGATTTTTTTATGATAATTTTATTAATTTATAATATATCCCTTGTTCATCCAACTTACACAAAATTAAGGTAATTTGAAAAGGGAAAAAGAAAAACATAAAATAAAAACAACAAACTTATCTTTAAAAAGTGACAAAATTAAAAAGAAAAATATCAAAGTCCTAAGCTTCCATTTATATATAATTTATTCAAAGTTTCTTTCATTAAACTTTTGTGACTTGAAAATTTGGGGTTACCATCATTTATTAAAGAATGTGAAAATGGGACAAAAATGGACCTTCTTGTTGGGAAATTGATCATTTCACTTTAAATATGTTTTGATGCATGTAAAATGAATTTTAAAGATGGTATTTCCTAATATGGTTTTTTTTAAGCATTATATACTATTGCATGAGCCACCGTAAATTATTCATAGTTAAGGTTTTACAATAAATTAATAATTAAAAAAATGAACTCAAATTATATCTCTATCATTTTAGTGCATACACATTTCTTATATGTCATAACCATTTTTATTTTTTTGTTGAGTTAAAACTTTTTTATAACCGTTTTTTAAAACAATTTTTTATTTTCTATAACAAAAAATGTTTTTTACAACCATCTATACAAATGTTTTCAAACCATTTTTTATTTTCATTTATTTTAAATAATAATAAATAGCATATAAAATAAAATAAAATAAATCATTTTAAAACTTATTTAAAATTATGTTACGTTTTCCTAAAACTACCTTCGAACAAATTTTGAAAATAATTATTATAGGCTTTTACGTTCCCTCGATCCCATAACGACCGAGGATGCAAAAATTTTGAACTTGGTTGTAGGGGCCGCGCGAACGCAGGCCCCCGCTGTCACAAATTATGACGTACACTCTCCCACTTGGGGAGATGTTAGGCTGGCGCATCTCCTGAGTGCAATGGAGACCGCCTACCTAGGCCATGATCCTTCATGATCGACCATAGACCCCGTCCAGGTAAGTATGTTTTCCATAACTTCGTGTCCCTTTTTTATATGACCAGCTCCCCTCCTCTTTTTTCACCCGCCCGATGTGGGATTCAGAACATACCTACCCTCTTACCAGCCACTCATTTTGGACGACTCTATCCATCCTCGGCTGACGTGGGAAGCTTCAGAGTGGTGGAAGATAAACACACCAGGAACAAGCATGAGCATTTTCCTGCCTTCGTTGATGACCTTGGTTTCCAACTGAAAACAAAAACACAAGAGAAAGGGGAAAAACTTGTTCAACAATGGAAAATTTAATCCTCCCCTGCAAATCAAGACCCCCTTTAGCAACTCCCTCCAAGCAAGGAACCTCATTCGAGTGTTCATCAAGAATCATTCAACCCAGAGTTTCTTTTACCAAAATCCACCAACCATTGACACCAAAACTAAAACCAAAAGTTACAGACGCCCATTTGAATCACCTCTGCAAAAATGGACGGCTCGCCGATGCCATAGCCTGTCTTGACGCCATTGCACAGGGTGGGTCAAACGTAAAACCCAATACTTACATGCAGTTACTACAGTCTTGCATTGATCAGGGTTCAGCCGAGCTAGGTCGTAAGCTACATGCTCGAATTTGTTTGCTTGAGGAGATGAATCCATTTGTTGAGACTAAATTAGTTAGCATGTATGCGAAATGTGGGAGTTTGGGAGAAGCGAGAAAGGTGTTCGGGGAAATGCGTGAGAGAAATTTGTATGCGTGGTCAGCAATGATTGGTGCGTATTCTAGAGAGCAAATGTGGAGAGAAGTTGTGCAGCATTTCTTTTTTATGATGGAAGATGGTATCGTTCCCGACGAGTTTCTGCTCCCGAAGATACTTCAAGCTTGTGGGAATTGTGGGGATGCTGAGACTGGGAGATTGACACATTCGCTGGTAATTCGGTGTGGCATGAATTTCAATATCCGTGTTAGTAATTCAATTTTGGCCGTTTATGCGAAATGTGGTAGGCTGAGTTGTGCAAGAAGGTTTTTTGAGAACATGGATTACAGGGATAGAGTGTCTTGGAATTCGATCATAACTGGATATTGTCAAAAAGGTGAGCTTGAAAAATCCCACCAACTGTTTGAGAAGATGCAAGAAGAAGGGATTGAACCAGGATTGGTGACTTGGAACATATTAATAAATAGTTATAGCCAGTCTGGGAAATGTGATGATGCAATGGAACTGATGAAGAAGATGGAGAGTTTCAGAATAGTTCCTGATGTCTTTACATGGACGTCTATGATTTCGGGGTTTGCTCAAAACAATAGGAGAAGTCAGGCATTGGAACTGTTCCGGGAGATGCTTTTGGCAGGGATTGAACCAAATGGGGTTACAGTTACGAGTGGAATCTCAGCATGTGCATCTCTCAAAGCTCTAAAGAAAGGGATGGAACTCCATTCTGTTGCAGTTAAGATAGGTTGTGTTGAAGATCTATTGGTGGGAAATTCACTAATCGACATGTATTCCAAGTCTGGGGAGCTTGAGGATGCTAGGCGGGTCTTTGATATGATCTTAAAAAAAGATGTTTACACTTGGAATTCAATGATTGGAGGGTACTGCCAAGCTGGCTATTGTGGGAAAGCCTATGATCTCTTTATTAAGATGCATGAATCTGATGTACCACCTAATGTCGTAACGTGGAATGCAATGATCTCAGGCTATATACAGAATGGAGATGAGGATCAAGCTATGGATCTTTTCCATAGGATGGAAAAAGATGGGCTAATTAAGCGGGACACAGCATCATGGAATTCTCTTATTGCAGGTTACCTGCAGAATGGACACAAAAACAAGGCATTGGGGATATTTCGACAAATGCAGTCTTTCTGTATTAGACCCAATTCAGTCACCATGCTGAGTATCTTACCTGCATGTGCTAATTTAGTAGCAGCCAAAAAGGTAAAGGAGATCCATGGTTGTATATTGCGAAGAAATTTAGGGTCTGAACTATCTGTTGCCAATTGTCTCATAGACACTTATGCCAAATCAGGGAATATTGTTTATGCACAAACTATATTTCAAGGCATTTCATCCAAAGATATCATCAGCTGGAACTCGCTAATTGCTGGTTATGTTTTGCATGGTTGTTCAGATTCTGCACTTGATCTCTTTGATCAGATGACAAAGATGGGAGTTAAACCAAGCAGAGGTACTTTTTTGAGTATCATCTATGCATTCAGTCTCTCTGGAATGGTGGACGAGGGGAAGCGAGTTTTCTCTAGCATGATGGAAGACTATCAAATTTTACCAGGTTTGGAACATCATTCAGCTATGATAGATTTATTGGGCCGCTCAGGTAGGCTTGGAGAAGCAATTGAATTCATTGAAGATATGGCCATAGAACCAGACTCCTGCATCTGGGCTGCCTTACTAACTGCCAGTAAAATTCATGGGAATATTGGGCTGGCAATCCGTGCAGGGGAATGTTTGCTAGAATTGGAACCATCGAATTTTTCAATTCACCAGCAAATTTTACAGATGTATGCTTTATCTGGAAAGTTTGAGGATGTTTCAAAATTAAGAAAGAGTGAAAAAAGGAGTGAGACCAAACAACCTCTTGGGTGTAGCTGGATCGAAGCTAAAAACATAGTGCACACTTTTGTTGCTGATGACCGGTCTAGACCATATTTTGACTTTCTACATTCTTGGATAGAAAATGTGGCAAGAAAAGTGAAGGCACCTGATCAGCACGATCGACTATTCATTGAGGAAGAAGAAAAGGAAGAGATTGGTGGGGTCCACAGTGAAAAACTTGCATTAGCTTTTGCCCTAATTGACCCTTCTTGTGCACCCCGAAGTGTTCGGATTGTGAAGAACCTGAGAATGTGTGGAGATTGCCATGGGACAGCCAAATTTCTCTCCATGTTGTATAGCTGTGAAATATACCTGAGTGATTCAAAGTGCTTGCACTGGTTTAAAAATGGGCGTTGTTCTTGTGGCGATTATTGGTAACTGAAAAGAAAAATAATGATAGCAATTTCATATGATTGGTTTGGAGAAAAGTTGTGAGAGACTCAAAATTTTGCATTTTGCTTTCTTTCATTTTGCACCAAGCCAACTCATCCAAAAACTTAGACTCTCCACCATTGTCGCCAGAGCAGAGATTCCAGTATGGTTACACCTGGCAGTTGCTGATGACATGATATGTGTCTATCCTATACGAGTTCATTATGTTGCCAGGTATAGTATTTGTTCTTTTTTAAAAAAAAAATTGTAATTGAGGGAGCAGACCTAAAAGGCTTTTATATTGTTGATACTACTATGAGTATTATCTCTTGAAAAAGTTATTGATTTAGATGAACATTTGATTGCCTCCTTTTCTTTTGGTCGTTTGATTGACGAAACAACCAACAAGGCACAAATGATATTATTTGCCATGTGGCAGTCCATAAGACAAAAACTAATGTTGCCATAGGAAAGAAGCGTGTCAGAAAAAACAAATATTCTTTTTTCTGTTAAGACATACATGATATAACAAACCTTCAATATAGAGGAAGTTGCATCTGTTTTTAGTTCTAATATACTTTCACACACTTTCACTTTTGGTCTTGATTTCTCTCTCAGTCTATTTTCTCCTACCTTTCTTTTTGCCAGTGTTTTATTATATCACTATTTTCATTTTTTTATTCATACATAAGAAACATCAAGAAAACAAAACCAGGATGTCCAATACCAACCCCACTTCTTTACCATCTGAGAGAAGCCTAGGGCCTTTTTTTCTTACTAAATGCTATTTCTATCGCTTGGACATCCTTGAAGGTAAATTTAACTAGCTAATTTCTTTCACTTTCACTCTATATCCTGAGAATGATTAACGACTTTGCAATTGCACATACTTCTCTTCTAATATATGAGAAAGCCAATTAGCTCTGCTTTGCAGGATGGGGAAAAACCTCAAGTACATGGCCCCTCAATGTACCAATAAATCTTAGGGACCTGATCCAGGATGTGGAAGCACCTTCCTTTTGACCTTACAATGATACACCAAGCCCAAGACTTATTTTTGAAGCAAATTTCATTTTATGCTGTGAAATTCTAGATATTCTTAAAGTAAGTCCTCAAAGGCATTTTGGTATGTTTCTTCCAGATAAGATGACCTGCTTGGTGAATGAACCAGGTCATTATCTGCGTTATGTCTTACATTACATAGGAGTATAACAGATGTTCTGAAATGACAAGACTTTCTGTACCCTAAAGCTTCAACCATATGACAATTGCATTTCCAGTTGAGATACATTTCTCATGACTTCTTAGTGCTTCTGCTTGCTCTTTTCTCTATTAGATCAAGTGTTCTGTCATTTGTGTTCCCCTAATATGTAATTGTTCTAACCCCAAGTTGACAGGAGATGGACATGTCTATTTCCATCCTATGGGATTTCTCTTTATTAATTAGGAATGTAGGTCAAAGTTAATCTTTCACTTCTTGGGTCAAAACTATATTACTGACACCATTAGGTCCATTGCACTTAGCTGTTTGCTATAGTTTGATACCTTCACTGAGATGTTTCTTTCAAATAATTTTATTTTAAATCGAAGTACTTCTCTCTCTCTCTCTCTCTCTCTCTCTCTCTCTCTTTAACAATTTAATCTTTTTTTTTTTCTCTTTTCATTTTGTAGATTGCCGAAGGGTATGTTTTGGTGCATACTCGGATCACCTGTAAAGATAGAGTCATATTCTGAGACAAACTAGAAACTAGTTTGGTAAGATGCCCCATCCTACCTTGGCCTCACCCTTCACATTATCTTCGAAATTTATTTTGTTGCTTGTGTCAATTTGTCCAGATCATATTCCAGCCCCTTTCAAGTAGCTTTCAAATTAGTCAGTAGAAGTTGTCTCCATACTTCAATGCCCCTCACTTGCAGGATGGATGTTCAATTTATGCTTAATTTGTTGTGTGCCTTCACACACACATAATGTGACAACACAATAGAAATGCCCTTCTAAACATCCAAGCAGACAAAGTGGAAGGATAGGCTAAAAATTAATAGATATTTCACCCACCATTTAGGATGTGTTTGGTATGTGGGAATAGGAAAAGAAATAGAATGGGAATGGAGGCAAATCATGAGTAAGAGTGGGATTTGGTTTTCCTAAAAAATGAATTTTTGATTTCTATTCTCATTCTCTATTCTAGCATTTGACACATGCTTAGGGAACTATTAATATTTTACTTCCTGTATATTAATATTCATCTGAGACCCCTTTTTTTTCTTTTGGTTATACACATCTTCACTTGTAAATTTTAACATATGGGGGGCAGTTGACATGAAAGTGGGAACCCACTTCTCACACCCAGCCTCCAATGGCAAGACTGTCATATTCCACGAAAGTCACCAATCTCCTATTCAAAACCTCCAAAAGTTCACCCATCTAAGAAAATTTCCAACTGGCAAGAGCTGAACCTGAAATCGTCAGAAACCCATGTTTATGGACCTTAGGTTCGTAATGGTGGAACTCTATTTGATGATGAGGTCTTTACAAGTGTTAGGGCCATTCATGTTTCATGCCATGTAGGAGTTACTTCCATCAAAGTTTGCTATCATTGGACAATGTATTTAGGTTCCAATGGTCATTCTTTCTTGGGATTTAGCAAGATAATTCTTTCCTTGAAAATATTAACTCATTTTTGGATATTACTTGAACAGGTAGATTTTGTTATGCCTCAAAGGCCTCAACTCCATACAACCGCAGGTAGTTTTTGTTATACCTCAAAGGTCTCAACCCATAGAATCGGCTTTATGAATCAACAACTTTCATGGGACCTGCATCATAAAATCCATCATTGCACACCATAAAGAAGTGTGGACACATTCAGACATGAAGAAGGGATATCCTTCTCACTGGTGTCAAAAGAAGAGGTGGTGGCTGCATTTAAATTCAAGGGTGGTTTGTAGAAAGCATTAGGGTTCATGCAACGTTGGGAAAGTTTGCAACTCTCAGGCTGAATGATCTTCATAAACTTCAAGATCAAATGAGCATGGAACTATCAACGTCTGACAACCAACTTCCAGTGAGCTGAAAAATGGACGAGAGTTTCCATAACCCTATCCATTACACTTGATGAATTTGAAGATGTATTAGTTTCTGAGAGTGGTTTGAGTAGAAGATATTTCCATCCAAATTGACACCAGATGGCATTTGTATTAGTAGTAGTTTCCCTTCTTTTTTTTCTTTTTTCTTTTTGTCTTTTTCTCTGAATGGTTCACACAAATCAGTACTCAAATCTTCGTACTAGAAAATAGGGTTCAGGTTGAATTTGGATGGTTTTCCATGCATTGAAAATGGATTCCAGAACATTCATATGATTCAAGTGCAGAAAAGCAAAAGAAATGCTAGATAAAGTAAGGCGAGAATGAAACAAGATGCATGTCACCTCTCGCAGACTTGCTTGAGGACAAAGAAGACGAATCATGCACAAATTCCGTGGAATAAGATCTGCTACGTGCGGTGAAAAAAAATGGAATAATTGTGTTTTGGACCATCTAAAAATTAAGTTTTGATTCATATAAATTCACTATTTAAACCCAAGACTTACAGAAAATGTGAAAATTGGAAAGAAGGGTATGAATTTTTCATTTTTTTAGAAATGATATTTATTCACTATAAAAAAAAATTAGAAAAGTATTAATTTAAATTTTATTCATTTTGTAAACCTCCATAAAAGTAATATAATTTAGTGATTTGGAAAAAAATACACCATTTTTCAAAAAAATAAAAATAAATTTTTATTTTTATTATTTAAAAATCAAACATCTTGTAAAATATGTATTTTTAAAATTGTGTATATAAAAAATAAAAATATGTGAAATTTATTTTTTTTAAATGATATATTTTTAGAATATATTTTTTAAAAATTAATTTTCTAAAAATAATAAATTATTAATTTTTAGAATAATTATTAAAAAAACATTTAAGAGTCCAACAATGTGGTAGAAAATGGTTTTGAATGATATATTTGTCTTTTCATATTTTATATGCTCTTTATAAATTATACCACTTATATTGATTAAAGCTTAATTTTTGTGCGATGACAATTGTCCAAAAAAAAAAATTATAAATATAGAAAATACATTTGACCGTTGTGAATGCATGGAATTTTTCAGGAAACGCCAAAGGTCCTTTTGAGAAGCACTTATTGGGAGATCAGGGGATCGAATTCCCTTTCTTTGGAAAGTTTCCCTGATAGTGGAAACCCGAATAGCTTCTTCTTCCACATACTTGTGAATCTCTGATAATGTTTTCCAGGCAATCCTATGAACACTCACTTTTTTGCTCCATAAATTCTTCTCATATCTTTCCTCTAACTCAGCGTAAAACCGATCCACCCCCATCACGCATTTGTTCTCTCGACCTCTCATCTCTGTTTGATCCCTGCAAAGAATGGTAACCAGTAGTTACAGTTAATTGGTTTTAATACACTCCATACTAGTTTTTGTTAATTGACTAACAGGCTTGGGTTAAATGATGGTGTGACAGAGTTTCGACAACCCCATATCAGTTGGGCCATGGGGAGGTCAAGATGGATTGCGCTGGGACGATGGGGTGTACTCTACAGTTAGGCAGTTGGTGATAGCTCATGGAATTGGTATCGACTCCATCTTGATTGAATATGATAAGAACGGAAGCTCGGTGTGGTCGGAAAAGCATGGTGGAAGTGGAGGCACTAGAACCAACAGGGTTGGTCTGCGAATTTGGTTGAGTTTTGCCATATATTTTCATCACAAGTCATCAATATTCACTGAAGTTGCTAAGCTGTAATTGCATTTTGCAGGTCAAGCTTGATAGCCCGGATGAGTTTCTAACTTCAATTCATGGACACTATGGTAGCTTACTTGAAAGGGGGCCAGTCTTTGTTCGATCACTTACTTTGGAGAGCAACAAGAGAACATATGGTCCATTTGGCATTGAACAAGGAATATATTTCTCTTTACCAACGACTGGGGGCAAGATCATCGGGTTCCATGGCAAGTCGGGCTGGTATCTTGATGCAATTGGAGTTCATTTGAAGCCGCATAAGCCAAGTCCCTTTAAATCAAGTGTTCAGACGCAAAATTATTTTTCTACTGGTACTGATAGAGTTGCGTACTCAGTAGTACAAGGAGGTGTAAGCAGAGGCTATGATGTTATTGTTGCTTTTAGACAGAAGGATGACTACAACAGCAATGGTTCAGCATACAATTTCCCAAACCAAACTTGTTATTCTGGAGAATCCAGTGATTCAGAAAAGGGCAAGGTGAGAAATCCCTGAATATATAGTAGTACCCTTTTACAGGTTGTTTTTGTATATGATACCCCTTACTTGTACATTATTAATCTTCAGAAAGCTTCATTTCAGGTGGGTGGTGTGAAAAAATTGTCATACAGCAATGTTTCACCACAGAATCTCTCAAGGCAAACTTCTAGGTCTGGAGAGTCCAGTGATGCTGAAACCAAAGGCAAGGTAAGAATTAATCCCCAGAGCAAGTAGTTTCTTTTGAGTGTGTTACATATTCTATGTTTGTCCACCTCACTAGTTGCTCACTCTGAAAAGCTTCCCTTTCAGATTGTTGGTGCTGTAGAGAGAGTGCCCTCAAAAGTTAGAGGCGCGGTGACATATGGACCTTGGGGTGGTAAGGGTGGTTTTGTGTTTGATGATGGAGTCTCCACAGGTGTTCGGCAAATCAATCTATCGCGCAACATTGGAATTGTGTCAATAAAAGTTTTGTATGACCAGAATGGGCAAGCTGTATGGGGAAGCAAAAATGGCGGAACAGGAGGATTTAGAAATGACAAGGTGAATCAAAATTTCACAGTTACACTTGTTATTAATCTGGAGCCACAAAAGTTTCATATTTGTGCTGTGTGATTTGCAGATAGTAATCGATTATCCATACGAAGTCCTAACGCATATAACAGGCTACTATGCGCCTACAATGGTCATGGGACCTAACATCATCAAGTCACTCACCTTCCACACAACAAAAACCAAATATGGGCCATTTGGAGAAGAACAAGGAACTCCTTTTTCCTCCAACATAAAGGAAGGGGTGATCGTCGGATTCCATGGGAGAACAGGGTTGTTCATAGATGCTATAGGTGTTCATATGATCGAAGGGAAAGCGAGACCACCCACACGTCCTCCCTCCAACAACCAACTCAACCAAAACCAAAGCCAAATCCAAGTACTGGACAACGCTGCTGAAGTGGATAGGCCACTATGGTACTCGCATAAGCCAGTACCAACCAAGGGAGGACCATTTGAAGAGGTACTGCTTAAGAATTTTACTACATACGAATACAAAAATATTAAACTTATGGGAAAATTGAAGTGTGAAGCGATTGCCTTTCTCAGGTTGGCAGTGGAGTGGTCAAAGAACCAGCCCCATGTGGACCAGGTCCATGGGGTGGGGATGGAGGGCGGCCATGGGACGATGGAGTATTTTCCGGGATTAAGCAGATCTATCTGACAAGAGCAGAAGCCATTTGCTCGATACAGATTGAGTATGCCAGGAATGGACAGTCTATTTGGTCCACAAAACATGGAGGAGACTGCGGAACCACCACACATAGGGTAATTAAGAAAGGTCTTACTTCCATCGTCTATTACATTATACTCAGCAATCTCCATCATTTTTCTTACTTGTTTCTCTTCATTGAAGGTGAAATTGGAGTACCCACATGAAGTAGTGAGTTGTATATGTGGGTATTATGGTCCCATCAGCATAAACGAGCCGTGGAACGCTATCAAGTCACTGACTTTTTATACCAGCCGAGGAAAGTATGGGCCGTTTGGTGAGGAAATAGGAACCTATTTTACTTCAACGAGGACAGAAGGAAAGGTGGTTGGCTTCCATGGAAGGAGCAGCCTGTACTTGGATGCCATTGGAGTGCACATGCAACACTGGTTAGGAGATCAAAGGACCCTGAAGCCCAATCTCTTCAAAATTTTCTATTGATCATCATTTCAACCTAAGATATGATCTGATTATTCTACATTTGATGAATCAATAAAGCCATAGCTGGATGTCTGTATTAAACGCATATGCTTTGTTCTAAATAATCAGCTGTTGAAATAAAAGTTTTCAGAATCGATTCTCAGTCTCTACTTTTGCAAGTCTTGAGTAAATAGATGAACCCAAATATCAATTGGGTTAAAAACAATAAATTCAAATACCACCTAATTACTACATAATTAATACATCATGGACTGTGTGACCTTTCTTATTCCACTTTTTGGGTCGCCTATTGGACCGGTATTGAACCGTTTGGGCTGACGGTTGAACCGTCGAACCGCTTGGGCCGGGCGGTTCTGGGAGAACCGAACGGTTCAAAACCCCCCAGCCCTTTTTTGACTAAGCGGGCCACTGCCTCACGGCCCAACAAGAATGGCCTATTCCTCTTTTTGACAATGGGCTTCTCCAAGGCCCAACATTAAAATACCCCTCTTGCAAAATGGGTTCATTTCACACCAGTACTGTGCCACAAGGCCCAATAGCCATTAAAAGGTGGAAAGAGGTTTATAAAGCAATCTATTTTTTCTCTTGCTTCCAATGTGGGATAGGATTTAAAAGCAAAAATAAACCTTGCTCCAGAATGAGGGTTTGAACCGCGGGCCACAAGCTCAAGAGGAGCACAACCCCTCCACTGCGCTGCATCTTTTTGTTGTACTAAAATTTAACAAAAAATAAATACATAGGATATTTCAAAAAATAATATATATATATATATATATATATATATATAAATCAAATATTTTTTTTCATTTTAATTTGTTTTCATATTTAAATACGATTTTTTTTTACCATTGAATATATTTTCATATTTAAATATTGTATATATTTTGTTTAATAAATTTAAACCATTAATAATTTAATACATTTATATAAAAATAAATAAATAATATTATAAATATTATTAAATTTTTAATTATATATTTTAAATATTTTATTATTATTTTAAATTTTAATAAAAATATAAAATATATTTGTGACATCACCGGCGTAATTCGACCACCGGTCTAACTAATGAATCGTGAATCAATAACTTTTTCAACTCAATATCCGGTTCTAAAAATATTTGGTAAACATGAACATGCTTTATGACCCAGGCCAAAACCCAACCATGGGACTTGGATCGGATAAAAGGCCCAAAACCAACAAATGGGGTGGGTTTGGATTTTCTGCCATCCCAGCTGTTCTCCGAAAATGTTGAGAAGGCCGGCCCAAGAGACGGACACATAAGATTTTAGAATTGATTTTGTTTTGTAAGTTTCGATTCAAAGCTTGGGATATCTTAAGCAACTTACATAAGCAGGACTGCAGGAATATATATATATAAAAGGACAGATAGCATCTATTATAGGCAGCCCACAGGCATAGGCTATTAGCGTTGGTGACGTCCAAGGACAATCCAAATTCGAGGCTAATCTTTCCAGGATCTTTCTTCTTTTCCTTTTATTGCTTCTTTCTTTCCTTTTTTGGTACATCAAACATCTTATCAAACAAAATCCTTATTAAACCAATATAAAGTCATGAGCAAGTTGCCAAGGTGATGAGATTTTAGCAAGTTTCCTGCAGTGTGTAGAACTTAAAATTGGCAATACCTCCGGAGGGGGTGGGTATAAGGGTATTGGCCGATGGAAGATCAAGTAGTGTTTGAAAACTTACGTAGCGTACAACTTTTCCTTTCTTTTCTTCAGGAAACAAAAAAATTAGGAGCTTATCTAAGTGGGTGAGGCTCAATAATAGACAAATTACAGCAGAATAATAAGTCAAAATTGAGCTGTGATGTGAAGGATTCTGCTAAATTGTGTTGACAATGAGGGAGCAATTGATTGAAGTAACAGCTCATATAGTGTGGACATTGTGTCTACACCTTCCATGTGAATCAGAAAACATGAAGCCTCCCCTTGATGGATCACTCTACCAAGAACCACGTTGATTTTTCTTCATGATTTTGGGAAGGACACCACTTCTCGACTCGATTATTAGAACCATCCAGGCTTAAATTCAAATATTCCATTATTGCTAATTTATGTGTTTTAGAAGACAAGTAGTCAAAATTATGAGGTTACACCTTAAATAATTACGATTAAGTGCATGTTTACGACAGAAATGGTACATGAGGGGGAGATTGGGGTCACGGGCCCCATCACGGGCCGTAATGATGTGGGAGTCGATGGATTTGGTACTATTTATACCCCAATTATGAATCGAGATTTTATGCTAGATTTTATTCCGTCTGGCCTACCATTTTGCATGGAGAGAGACACAGCACATTCAAATGCCTTTTTATTTATTTATTTATTTATTTTTCTCCTTTTTTTCCTTTATTATTATTATAATTTTTAAATTTTTTGGGGTGTTAGACGGCCATTTGGACCGGAAATAGACATGTCATAAACATGTCCACATAAAACAACTTTGTACGTGATTGCAACAATAATCAACATTTTGAAACATTGTGCATAGGCTACCCTCTGCATTTACACACTATGTAGTCATGTTGGGTTTTGCTTTAAGGGCCATGTCATCTTTCACTATCATTTTTCTTTTTGGTTTTTTTTTCCACACATTGTTATCTAATAGACATTGTATAATGCCAATAAGTTGTTACCCAAAAATTAATCTGAAAAATAAAAATAAAAATGTTGGGCTGTCCAAACAAGCCTAGGTCAATAAGTCATAGTAAGTGAACTCAAATTGGCAGAGACGCACATGTGCAGGCACCAGGCTGGGGCTGACCCTCCTAGTCCTTGGCCTTACTTTTGAATTATGGGTATGGCCACATTTTCTAATATCTCACACGTATGTTTAGCTTCACAATATTGATTCAATTTGTTGGATGATTTTTCTTTTTAACAAATTAATTAATAAGAAAATTAATGTCAAAATGGTTTAATTGTACAGGATGTTCCACAAGGCAACATACAAGCACATGAATACACATGAATACACGTATATATATATGAATGTATACACGGTAAAGCAAAAAAGAGAGGAGTAGGAGAGGGGGAAAGGTGAAAAAGAAGCCCATAATGATAATGAAAACAATTGGGATTGAGCTGTAATCTCAGGGAAAGCAACCTTTTTTCTTATCCTTCTCACATTCCATGCACTGCCCCCTTTTTCCAAAGGCTATTGGAAACTTTATGCGACTAGGGGGATTTTAATTCATCGTCACCCCACCGTATAAACTGGAAACCAAAAAAGAGGAAATCAAATCCAAGGAATAATGGGTGTCAGGGGGAAAAAGAGCTAATTCTCCCTTGTACACTAACACAAAAGTAGCTGTTTTTGCTTCCTAGGCAGCTTTGTCCACAAAGTGACAGTTGTGTAGGTCCATCCGCCAATTGCTTTGCACCTTGTGAGGGAGAGAGAAGGAGATGACTAGGGTTGGAAAGACGAGTTTTAACTCAAAAGAAAGACAAAATGATTCAATGATCAAAAGTAAAGAGGAAAGAGCAGGAATCAATGAAATTTTTTGAAGGAGAGGGAGGCACCCGGTATGTGAAGTGGGGAACCCTCAACCTTATTGTTTAAAGTGAAGACCGACCAAACCCAAGATTCATGGCGAATGTTTTGTTTTATCGGAATCGTAGAACTACAAGGGGGGAGCCAAAGTCAAGCCCCCCATAAGTTCCCAACGACACACCCTCTCCCCCTAAACAGCTGGCTACATACCCCTCCCTCCCTCTGTCTCCATAACATCCATTCAATGAATGTTTGATGAATGACACTCAACCCCCCTTCCCCATTGTTTACTTCTCTTGTGTACGGCCTGACCTTGGGGATTAGATTTCAGTGTTCACTGTAGCTCTCTCTCAGGCAGATCTGATAAGCATGGGACACATATCTGTACCTTTCTTTCTCACAATTTGCCCCCACCATCTTATGTTATGGTAAGGAGCTCTCAGTCCCTTTCTGTTCCAAACGTGGGCCAGCAGTGCTGGGTGTGACCTAGAGGTCCTGTTAGTGTTAAAAACAATGCGGGTGAATATGGGCGAGGCCCATGAGGGCTGGAAGGGTATCAAGAAAGGAGAAGGGCCATAGCGAAATTCAAATTTATTAATCATTATAATTGAATAGGCCATTGAAATTTCTAGGAAGATTCTATTGGTTTTGGCTACTAATGCATTGTTTAATTGGACAAATGCATGCATTACATGTGATACACTTTTTTTCTCTTTTTCTTTGGGTGGGTTCGCCAAGCTGAATTAGACCCATGTAATACCAATTTGTTTATACACTACAAAAGCGAAAAAATACATTTTAAGTAATGGGCCATGGCTTGTTCATTGAATAGATCTTCCATGTATGTATATCTAAAGTACCACCACCATTTGGACGACTTGATCGAGCTTATGAAAAATCAATGAACTGTAGCTGATTGTATGGTTGTTGTCCTCACTAATTAATCCAAAATCACACTGCCCACTTGATAGATAACCAATAAAATTATTGGTACATAACAATCGCCCTCTGATGGCAGCCTGTGCAAGTAACTAAACAAATTAAATGATATGCATCTGGATTTTCAAAATCCAGCAATATTAATTTCTTAATGAATTGAATATACATGTTGTATTTTATATCATCAGAAAACAAAGCATGCAGGAGAAAGATAGACTCAAACTGCACTGCTTTGGGACTTTGGGACCGCAGGCAATTATTTCTTGTAATCATAGATGTTGGTTGTGACCATGTTAGACATTGGTTAAGAAGCCGAGCTCAGGAACTGTTCATGGAGGTATAAGAAAGAAAAGTGTCGTAATCAGTTAAGACAATATGTGTTTGTGACAGTTTTTTATTAGATTAATTAATTTAAATATAAGACCGGCTATCACATATTAAGATAGAGAGAAAATCAATGTTGGATGCTTCATTAGAATATGAAATTGGGTCACTGTCCATCAAACTTCATTCGGTGTCGCCAGTTTGAATTATAAGAAAGGAGGCGTGGAGGGGGTTACTAGGCCTCCATCATATGAAATGACCAAACTTGGTTTATGCTTTCATACAAAAGACGAAGCCATGGAACATCCCGTACGTCGCTGGACGGCATGCCTTCTTCTGCGCATGGGCTGCCGAGCACCGCCCAGCCCAGCAGCCCCATGCCTTTGTTTTGTATGTCGTAGCAACAACAGAAATTGATGTGAAAGGTAAAATCTTTAGGCTGCAGAGCTATGTCTACACCTCAGGGCAGCATGTGATAAATAGATTTTCTATGAGGCCCCGCGGCAGCGGTTCGTAATTCCCAATTTCCCAGCAAATAATATTCTAATTTGGTCGTTGAAGTGTCGAAGAGATACAACAATCAACATGGGTGTGCGTGGACTGATGACTTGTCCTTTATTTAATTTAGATATTTATATATTTATATATTTATTTGTAACGAAAGGAGACTTAAACAAGTCCAAGTCCAAGTCCAAGTGGGTTCCCTTCCCCCCTCAATTGCCTTTGGAAAAATGAACGCTGGGTTATTAATTTACAAACAAGGGGACGTAATAATGTAGGTTCACGTGACTTTGTTGGGAATTTCCGAGAAGGGTAAAGGGAAATTGCAGTGTAGAATCTCTCTTGTCATTGTGAAGAAACAATTATAAAATAAAAATAAAAATAAAAAGTGCTTTTCGCTCATTTAAAACATTGATTTGACTAATGAACATCCGGCAAATGAGTTAGACATTCTAACCCAGTCCTGACAAAGCATGGAAGGAAATTGATTTGTGTTGGTTGAGGATTCGTGGCTTTCACACCCAGTCCGAAAACGCCAATATGCGGAACGTGGGTCTGTTTCTTGGAATTAAATGCCATGACTCGGGGGTCAGGTCAATCTCGACTGTACCAACCCCTCCACCCCCACAAGTCTTTCTTTCGCTACTGAAAATTTATGCTTAGCCCACCTGATGGGGCCAACCAAACTCCTGAACCCTCTAATTTGACAACTGTGTTGCGTTTAGCTTTCAATATTATCAAACATGTACCCCAAAATTAATGGAAAGGGTGGTTCGTGTGAGACTCACAATTATTGATACATAGTAATTTCAACCATCTAAAATTATGTTTGAGAGTAAAACCTTCTCTAAGCTTTTACTACATCTTTGAAGGAGTTATGGGACAGCGATTGGTCTCGTTGCAGCCAAACAGACCCTCAAAAGCTAGACAAGCATTTGTTTGTATACCCACAAAGTGTACAAGGGTGACTTTGAAGACACGGTCAATTGCCTGTTAAATTATTATTATTTTTTTGAAAGAAATGCATGCAAGTCAAGTTGTAATTTTCTTGGAACTATTTAAGTCTAGTAAACCAAAAACTTGTCACCAAACGCACCCACTTGGAAGGTAGAGTTAAGCAAGATGTGGTGCCACTCAGCGCTATTAGTCTATTACATATTAAAAAAATGTGATCTAAGGCTAGATTTATTGACATAGTTGTGGGAGTTCCAAAAATGATAATAATAGGGATGAGGCATGATAGAGGGATGATGAAGGATGGATTCGGAAATGGGTGGCGTTTAAAAAGGGAAAAGGCGTGGAAACGTTGGCTCGGATGAATGGAAAAGACACAGAAAGAGAGAGGGAAAGAGAGGGGGGGAGAGAATCTTTATTGGTTGCGAAGCATAATAACATCGGCCCCTCTCTGCACCCACGTGAACGTTTCCTAGGGGTCGTCCCCACACAGATCCTCCGTATCCACACTGGACCCCATCCACTGCCCACAACCCCCTCACCAAAGGTCCCACTGCTGTTCACTCCTCATCCTCACACGTGTCTCCGTGCTCCTCGCACGTGAACAGCCACGTGTCCCTCCACTCCCTCCCTCCCCATGTCCTATAAATTGAGAACCTGTATCTTATATCCTAGACACAAAGAAAAAAAAGGAGGAGAGAGTCAGTGTTATGGTGTATTCTCTGTATTCCCGTGTGTTTTGTGTGTGTGTGCGCATATAGATAACAAGAAGAGATAGAAAGTCATCTCCTGTTCTCCTTCTCTCCTTTGCTCCCTCTCCTCCATTCCTCTTGCTCTCCATTTTTATCTGATAATGTGAAAAAAGCAGAGGGAGAGAAGAAGCGAATCTGTGCATGTTGCGTGGAAAATCTTTAAAGCGCAATCCGGCTTACGTTTGCTCCACGACTCCCCACGACGCTGCCACAAGATTTTGTTCCCTTCCCACCACCACCCACACCCAAATTCCGTCCGCCCGGTGTGCGCAGTTTTCTTATCCTTCACCTTCCATTTCCCTATAAATTTCTCTCCAACAGCTACACTTCACACAGCCTAATCCTTAATAAAAAAGAAAAAAATACACAAACCAAAGAAGCAGAGGAGAAAGGAAACACATGGCGCCGAAGCTTCTGCTGACGTTTGTTATATACCGTTTAATCTCCACCGTCGGGTTGACCTTAGACCCCACCGACCTCCTTCGACTAGAAGTCGACGGTCACTTGAGCGTCGACCCCTCCGACGTGAAAACGGCTTCCGTGGACTTCGGAATGATGAACCGAGCGGAGCCATTGGCGGTTCTTCACCCGAGTTCCGCGGAGGATGTAGCTCGACTCGTCGGAGCGGCTTACGGGTCGGCTCATGGGTTGAGTGTGTCGGCGAGAGGGCATGGGCATTCCATTAATGGGCAGGCGCAGACAAGTAGCGGAGTGGTGATTGAGATGAGTGCGTCAAAGGGTGTGAGGCAGTGGGGTTTGCCTCGTGTTTCAGAGCAGTCGAGGTATGTGGACGCGTGGGGTGGAGAGCTGTGGATAGATGTGCTGAAGACCACACTAGAGCACGGGCTTGCACCAAAATCATGGACTGATTACCTGTATCTCTCCGTGGGTGGAACCCTTTCGAATGCTGGGATTAGCGGACAAGCTTTCAATCATGGACCGCAGATTAGCAATGTCTATGAACTTGATGTTGTCACAGGTGCTTAGGTCTTTTCTTTTCTTTTAATTTTTGCAGGTTCTTGGCACATCCATCTCTGGTTTTCTTGGTCACGAATATTTTAGATACTTCCGAACATGGGTGATTTGGATAATTTTGTTTTGCTGAGTAGTTTAGTTTTTAAAATTCTCTTTTCTCTACATGATTTCAAATGGGTCATAACTGGCGGTATTCCTGCCTAACTTTGATGTTTTGGGTATTCTTGTTGCTTATGGTCACCTTTTGCTGCATGCGCGCAGTATAGTTTCACATGGGTTCCTTTGGTCTATGTCTGGTCCGCTAATAATATATAGAGTGCCAGAGCATAGTTTATTATTATTTTAAGCTTTTGATTTACCTGGTGTATATATATATATATATTTTTTTCTCATTAAATGATCTTGATTCCTTACCAAATTTGTCTCAGCTGTTTCATTCATGGATATACTTTGGTCTCTCTGACATGGGAATGTAATCACCTTTTTCTGGGTAGCAGGCAAAGGCGAGCTCTTGACATGCTCAGAAGAACAAAACTCAGAACTTTTCCATGCTGTTCTAGGTGGTCTGGGGCAATTTGGGATTATCACCAGAGCAAGAATTGGTCTGGAACCAGCTCCTCAGAGGGTAGCTTTCTCTCCTTTTTTTTTTTTGTTTGAACTATTATTATTTACTAGTTGGAAGTGGGGTTTTGGTTCTGTTTCAAGGTGGGACACATATCCTTGCAAAAATTTCCTAGTATTAGTTAATTGACAAGGCCTATAAAGCGAAATACAATGACCTAAAAGAAAGGGTCGGCCCCGGTTGAGCTTTTTAACCCATTCAAACGGCTGTTCTAAAGCTGGCAATGTTGTTGACATGTCCTTGGCCTTCTAACGTGTTCTCCTTCTATCGTTTTTTCTGAACTTTGTTTTTATTGCAGGTGAGGTGGATCCGAGTACTGTACTCCAATTTTTCGACATTTACCAAGGACCAAGAGTATCTCATATCCCTGCATGGACAGCCACCCAACCAGAAATTCGACTATGTTGAGGGCTTTGTTATAGTTGATGAAGGCCTTATCAACAACTGGAGGTCCTCCTTTTTCTCCCCTCGCAACCCTGTTAAAATCTCCTCTTTTGGAACTAACGGGGGTGTGCTCTACTGCTTAGAGATCACCAAGAACTACCATGAATCCACTGCCGATACTATTGACCAGGTATATACACCCTTATACCTTCATTTAGAATTACCAATTATATTTAATTATTTATTTTTGTACTTATCATTAGAATTTCTAGGGACTACACCACGTGCCATGAACGTGAATAAAAGCTGCCACAGACGTAATTGAAGTGATATCAATTATGCAATCATCCTTCGTCGATAAAAACAAAATAAAAGTTATTATTATTATTGAAAAGTTAGTGGCTAGGCATGCAGGACAATCTTGGTAGGCGACTTGTAGCGGTCCAGTCTTTCAAAAGCTGTCACTGTTTTGGATATTTGATATTTCCAACTTGTGTTTGATTCACTACCATTTTCTGGCCTTTTAACTAAATGACTTTTCAATGCTTTCTATACCACCAACCTCCCCACCCAACCAAAAAAAAGGTTGATTTCTTGAACAGGCATCTTCTTAGGGTTTCAAAAAATAAATTTACAGAGGACATATGGTTGGTAGCCACAAACAGCTACTTGCCTGTGGAAAAAACTTAACCTCTAGCAGTTGGCACCATTTACAACAGCTTCATGCAACAGAACTACATGACCTTTACCTTTTCCTCTGTTAAGAATCATTTTCATCCTTTAAGTTAGAACCTTCTACTTGCATCGCTGTCCTTATTTGTACTTTTGTACATCTCCAAATGGTTTTTGGTGTTTTTTTTAATATCTTTTTAAATTCATGGCCTTCATGGGTGCTCCATTATTCCTAAGATCATATGATTGAGATAAGTATCAATGTAATTATTTAATACATACCAGAATAATATTGTACTATAAGATGCAACATACAACATATACAAGAAAACATGAAAGATCTTCTGTAATCTGTCATCCCATCTGATCTTAAGATTGAGCACCATTTTTTTTTTAATATTCTGATTAAAATATTGATAGATCTAAGCCGTCCAGCACCAAATTATTCCATGGTAATTAATGAGTGATTAAAAATGGATTAGAATCCATGTTATCCTGACAAAAGGGTCTGCTTGGGACCACCTTTTTCTTTTGATGTACTTTGGATTATTATTTTAATGATTAATGAATGAAAAAGAAAAAAAAAACACAAAGGGTGGGGGGAGTTGTTAATTGTGGGTTGGGGTTTTGTGCAGGATGTAGAGGCTCTGCTGAAGAGACTAGATTTTATTCCATCATCGGTCTTCACAACGGATCTTCCATATGTGGATTTCCTGGACCGGGTTCACAAGGCGGAGCTCAAGCTCCGGTCGAAGGGTTTGTGGGACGTGCCGCACCCTTGGCTCAACCTTTTTGTCCCCAGATCAAGGATTGCTGACTTCGATGAAGGCGTATTCAAGGGCATTTTGGGGAATAAGACAAGTGGCCCCATCCTCATCTACCCTATGAACAAAAACAAGTAAGCCCCCTGAGACCCACATCATCATTCCCCACCCTCCTCTCCTTTTATAACATGGACGCATCTGCATGCATGCAAAGTATATATATAAATTTATATGTGTATTATTTGGGCTCACATAAACCTCTTAAAATCACAGCTGCACATGCCCTGGCCCCACCACCGTCCCAAGTGTTAAAAAAAAAACTAGAAAATTAATGCGGTTAAATTGAATAATAAGTTTGTGCAAACGAAGTTAGTGTAGATGTCCTATCAAACACTTTCAATGATGACTATGAAAACAACTGCCGATAACCATAAATCCATGAATTAAAACTAAAAGTAAAATCCATCCTCTACTGGACATAGAGGGGGGGGCTGTCTTTGATGTTATGGTGTGCTGCTGGACTGGAAATGGAGGGCCACATTCACAAGGAGGCGCAGCCAGTGAGGCTACAGCCAAATTTGGAGGGCCTTACCCAGTTAAGTTTTGGTGGGATAGTGAGGGCGGGTATGAAGGAACACGTGGCTAGAAAAGGGGAGAGGAATAATGTTGTACATAATTAAAGAGGGCCAGCTAGGAAATAAGGTACGCTTTTATGCTTACTTTTGTTGACCGGAATACAACAATCGGACGGCAATGATGAAGGAAGCGGAAAGATTCTGGTGTCAGGAGATCTTGTAGATGGGACCCACTTTCCATGTCCTGTGCAAATGTGGTTCCAGAAACATTGCCGTTAGTACAAGTAACGACCCATCACCAATTATGGGGCCCAACCGATTCGTTCAAACCATCAAATCCCAACTACCATTTCATTATAAACTTCCAAATCCAAGAATCAAACATTTAATGCTGCCGCTCCTGCTGCTTCTGCTGCTGTTGTTGTAGGTGGGACGACCGCACATCGGTGGTTACGCCAGAGGAGGACGTGTTTTACCTTGTGGCGCTGCTGCGGTCAGCTTTGGATTCCGGAGACGAGGCCCAGAGTTTGGAGTATCTCAGCAATCAGAACCGTCAGATCCTCAGATTCTGTGACGATGCTGGGATCAAGGTGAAGCAGTATCTGCCTCACTACACCACGCAAGAGGACTGGGTGGACCACTTTGGTGATGACAAGTGGACTTTGTTTTCCAAGAGAAAGATGGACTTCGACCCCCGGCGTATTCTAGCCACCGGCCAGCGCATTTTTAAACCCATGGCGGCTTCTGCTTGGTGAATCAATCACCCTCGCCCCATCCTTATACTACTCCTGACTTTTGAAATGTTTTTAATTTTGTACATAAACCTAAAAAGAAATGCAATTAGTGTGAATTAAAATAGAAATATTTTGGGGTTTCCTTTCTTTGTGGAAATTTATAAGAAATATTTTAAGTATTATAATTATATTTGAATAATTTCCAATTCACATTAAGGAAAAAGAATAAGAAAAGACAAATAGCAAAGCAAAATAAGTGAAGAGTAAAAATTGATGGATGAAGCAGCAATTTTCAGTTTTGTTTTCATCGAGTATAGTGGGGTGAGGGCGGTTGAGATGTAATTGTCAAGGGCATTAAATATCTGACGGTGGAGTGAGTAGGAAAGAGGGTGGCCCCAATGGTCAAAGCTATGCACATGCAATGCTGTTGCAGCGCCCGTGATCCCCACCGTCCGACCGCTTCCCCTTTGTATTTTGTCTAATGCTTCATCACTCTCATTCTTCCCCAATTCCCTTTCTATTTTTACTGTTTTATCCCTTTTCCTTTTCCCTCTGTATCAATGAGCAGGATAATGGAGGAAATACAATCATTTTCCTCAAATCCATTGGGTCTCATACTTTTTATTTGATTCCTTAGGAATCGAGTAAAATGTCATTATTTTTCTAAAGACTTCAAATAAATTTTATCAAAATTCAATTCATCACCTACTTTTTTTTTATTTCTCTGAAAGCGTTACCTTGGTTCTAGTAAAGTTGCATGAAAGCCGTTGCTGGCACCTTCTCCGCCCTACACTGTCTTTGACAAGCCATGTGATACAATAAATCTTAATACAATGCTTGCAACTTAATTCGGTGGACGACTGAAAGTAGGTTGCAGCTATGAAACTAGACATATTGACTTGTAACTTAATTACAAAAAGTAGTACTACTAGTAGTGCAGAATCCCCACCAAGAATTCATGCGCCTTGCCCCGAGGCCTTTAATGAGTTGAGATCCAAAACGATGCACCAAAAGAGATCGGTATTCTTCCATATCCTCCTATCACTGATATAGGGCTTCATACCATTAAAACCAGAGGGGGTTATTGGTTCCCATTCCTCTTGGAGGGATCGTATACTCGATAGATGAATCCATATCTAACCCAGAAAAACAAATCCATGGAACCTACTTTTCCTGTTAATTTGGAACATCCAAGAAGATTATATGAGAAATTATCACGCACTACCAACTGTGGAGATATGATTTGATTGTAGAACCGAGATTGTAATATAATGAAGGCCATGGGAAACGCTCAACGAGAATATACTTGAAAATATCTTATCTTATCCTTGCAGATTAGAGATTACAAAGTGAGTCGTGGCATATTGTTGGGATTTTATGTAGATCTTGAATCCATCATTTGCAACTGGGCTGCGGTCCGTTTGGGCCCCAAGATGACATTCTTCAAGTTGGAATGAGGGTCCATCCATTGATATGGTCATAACTCATAACTCATAAATGTACGACCGGTGACCACGCAAAGGGGGTTTGATTCAGATCACTGTCTTTAAAAGGCAAAAGGGTGTGTCAGTGGGCACCAGGCCCCATATATGCCACGATTCTGTGTCTTTTGGACATACTGCTTCGATGGTGGAGAACTGGAGATTACAGTTGCAATCCATTGATTGTTGGTCTTTTCATCTTTCAAGTGGTGGCCGTCAGCGAGTCCTTCCTCATGGAGACTTACTCTAGGACGGACTTTCAACTTTGAATTGGGCTTTTAAGGCCTTATAAATCTTGATGGCCTGAACAAGGATTCATTTGAAGTGACTTGGGCTGAGTCCCAGCAGTCCGAACTCTTTCACAGGCTCGATTCGCCCAATGAGCCTTATATCATGCCACGGTGAGCTTGGCCGACGCACAGTATTTTGAGCGAAATTGGCGAATATGAACTTACGGTATGGAACATGGATATGTACTCGGGTGTGGGAAAAGTACCAATATCCACTAGAGATGGCAACGGGGCGGGTTCAGAACGAATCACCCTCATCCCAACCCCGTCCCATTTATTTGAAACAATTCTCATCCCCATCTCATTTAAAAAATAAAATGGGACGGGTATGATAAATTCTCATACCCGCCCTACCCGTTTAATTTTTTTTACTTTTAAAATTTTTAATTATATTAAAATAAATATATTTTATAAATACTTAAATTATTACATTTTTTTATAACTTATTTTATTAAAAATATTTTTTTATTATCTATATATTAAAAATAATAAAATAAAAATTAAATTAAATTAATTTTAAATTAAAATTAAAATTTAATTTTATGTATAATCAGGGCGGGACGAGACGGGGCGGGGTGAGGCAATACCCGAACCCACCCTGGGTTTAAAAAAAATTTACAAACCCGTCCCAAACCCGTTTATTAAAATTAAATCTCGTCCCATTAGGGACAAGGCGGGGCGGGTCCGACGGGTACCTGAAAAGACCCACCTCATTGTCATCCCTAATATCGGCTGTATCATCTATACTTTTTTTTTTTTTTGAAATGTAAATCAGACAAATAATATGGGGAAAAATAAATAAAAATTCAAAATTAACAAATTATTTTGATTTCTTCATTCAAACTCATTTTATCTCATTTTTCTTCTTCTTTATCAATATTAAATAATTTAAAACCCATAAATTTTTAATTAAATTTTAATCATTTTTTTATAATAAACTAAATATGAGAAAATCATATTCCTTTATATATATATATATATATATGTATATGTATGTATTTTCTAAAAACCAAACATGGATTAAAAGTTTTGATTTTAAAAAGAAACAATACTTAGCTAACCAAAATGCCAAGGAACTTCCCAATATATATATTTTTGTCATCTTGAGAGTTAAAACTTTCATTATTCGGTAACTTTCATATAGCCATTCTCTTATGTGATGTTCCACATAGGAGAATGAGTTTTTGGTCTTATATATGAATGAGCTTTTATTAACCATGTGTGGACCCCGCATTTCGGCTCATGCGTTTCCCACTCGACAGCGAGCTCGATTTTAATTTGAAAAATGATTTTTATTTATTAAGAAAATGACTTGGAGTCGCCACTTATTTTTGTTTTATTTTTAAAGGGTAAACAAAATAAGAAAGAAAAACTCTAAGTGTGACTCCTTGTTTTAGAAAAGGTGGTCTGTAAAAAACCGGATCAGGTTCGGGGGTCAGGTTACTTATTGGGAAGGTACGGTAAAAACCGTAGCACCCCTCTAAGCCCCTAAAGTCGGGTCTCTACTAATAAAATGAAGCTGACGTGGCAGTTGACGAGTAAATCAATGAATATCCTGAATGATCATGCACACATAAAAATCGAGACATGCATAAACAACGATTAGAGGAAAATGGGTACATACCTGGGCAACGAGCCACCATGCGCTATCAATAGAGGAGGTTAGTGCACAATTAAAGAATAATTTCATGCATGTCATAGAGCAAAATCAATTAATCATGTGTGATAATCAAATCAATCAATCAATCGATCAATCACATATGTGGGGCCCCCACCAAAACCTGTTTATTTTGCATGAATTAATATCACTGATTCTATTATTCCAGAATTATGAAAAGTTCATTCATGCTTGTGTAAAAATCAAAAGAAATAGAACATTATTTAAAAACCGAAGTGAAAGTAAAGCTATTCGAGAGAAAACTGGATTTTTGAAATTTATTTGGAAGTTAGAATCTCGAAAATTATTTGAAGATTGGAGTCTTGAAAATTAAATTTAAGAATTGGAATTTCAGATATTAAATTGGAAAGAAATTAGAATTTTGGAAATCGGAAATTAAGTTCAGAAATTGGAATTTTGAAGAATTGTTTAAAATGGAATTTCAAAATAAATAACTAAAATAATAATAAATAAATAGATTAATGGGAATATTGGAATTTTTAGAAATAGAAATTTAATTCGGAAATCGGAAGTTTTAAATGAACTGTTTAAAATGGAATTTTTAGAATAAATAAATAAAATAAAATAATTAAATAGATTAATGTGAATATTGGAATTTTTTTTGGAATTAGAAATTAAAATCGGAAAGTCGAAAATTTTAATAAATTGTTTAAAATGGAATTTTGGAATAAATAATAATAATAATAATAATAATAATAATAATTAAATAAATTAATGTGAATATTGGAATTTTGAGAAATAGAAATTTAATTCGGAAGTCGGAAATTTTAATGAATTGTTTAAAATGGAATTTTAGAATAAATAAATAGAATAAAATAATTAAATAGATTAATGTGAATATTGGAATTTTTGGAATTTAATTCGGTAATCAGAAATTTTAATGAATTGTTTAAAATGGAATTTTAGAATAAATAAATAAAATAATTAAATAGATTAATGTGAATATTGGAACTTTTGGAATTAGAAATTAAAATCGGAAAGTCGGAAATATTAATAAATTGTTTAAAATGGAATTTTAGAATAAATAAATAAAATAATAATAATTAAATAGATTAATGTGAATATTGGAATTTTTGGAATTTAATTTAAAAGGAATTGGAATGTTGAAAATTATTTGAGAGTTTGGAACTAAATAAAAATTGGAAACTTGGAATTTATTTGAAGGTGAAATTTTTGAAAATAAATAAATAAAATGATGATAATAAATAAATAAATAAACAAATGTGAAAATTAAAAATTTAGAAATTGGAAATTAAATTTAAAAAATTAAAAAAAAATGAAATTTCAGAAATTAGAGTTTTGAATATTAAACTGAGAAAATGAGGTTTGAAAAATTAATTTTTAAAAGAATTCAGAATTTTAAAAATTAAATTAAGACATCAACATATGAAAGAATTAAAAAAGGAAAAAAAAAATTTAAGATTGATAGTGGGTTGGTCTTGTCGGTGGATGATGGAAATTACAACATGGAATGATGGTTGGCTTTTATGGATAAAAAAAAAAGAAAAACATTTGACTAATGATGAAAACTGGAAATTGAGACTTTTAATGGCACTCTCATTAAATGCTATAATATTTCTTTTCCTCAATATATGCAAATGACATTGCCCCAATTCCTTCAGTGGCGGGTCCACCTGGAGAAAAACTCCCTAACACCATCACCCATGCTGTTGCTCTCATTGGTGCCCGACTGATTAGCCCCACCACTGGCAAAGCCGCTGCCACCACCACCATGGGCGAGGCCGTCTGCTTCACCCTCAGCGCCTCGTACAGACTGGAAGGCTAAGGAGAGGAGAGTGATTAGGACCCAACAATGGCGGCGCTGAAGGCGTGAGGACTAAGTCTGAGCGAAGAAAGACGAGAGAGAGGAAGATGAAGAAAAACTAAAAGAGCTTCCAAAGCTCCTTCCTTTGGAGGTTGACAACTCTTTTCTTCTCTAGGATTTTCTCAAAGTGGAGTTGGATGATGATATTGAGGGCTTGGAGGGCTGTTTCTTTTGGGATTATCTCAGTCATTGGAGGTGATCTGAGCGCTTTTAGAGAGATAAAAAGACAATGGTAGAGAGTAGTGATGAGTGGTGGCCAAAGGTGGTGAAGTTAGACAATGGGTATAGGATAGAAAAAAAAAAGCTTGTGGGAAACGGGTAATAGAGTGAAATCATCTTTTAGCAAAATCCAATAGCAAATATAAAACAATAACAAGCAGCCTATAATCACCTCAAATAGCAACAAGTAGATCAAAAGCATAGCCTCAAGTCCACACTCAACCCAGACAATGTAAAGGAGGTAGTGAAAAGCAAAGTAAAGTAACGAAGAAAATGGAGATGCCCCCGCTCACACTTACCTCTTGATCTGCCTCTTAAAAGAGTTTGTTTTTGCTTTGAGCTAGCTGTGTCTTCTTTGGAAACCAGTTCCAAAAGCTCCGCAACCCCCCACCAGCTTTGTTCTTTTTCTTCTCCTTCTCTCAGCTTGCTCCTGACCTCAAAACCCTCCTCTCTCTCTCACCCACTCTCCTGTGGCTTTCATCAGCAGGCATGGCCATCCCCCTCCTCTGCCCTCTGCAGCTGGTCCCCCCTTTGTTTAAAAGAGAAAATGCCCCAAAATGCCCTCGAAGAGAGAAAACTCTCTCCCCCCCCCCTCCCATAAAAGGGGTCTACACCATGCAAATGTGTTTTAAAGTCTAGATGACATTTTAACCTAATGCATAAAAGTGAGTTGTTACATATAACCCTAATAATCATATAGGAGATTAAGTAAAAGGGAACAAACCTTGTTTATAGAGATAAAAAGTAATCTCTCTTCTTGTCAATTTTCTCAAGGATGTGAATGAATAGAAAATATCCTAACACCATAAATCTACATCACAAACCATCAACAACTTAATCATGTTAGGTGAACCTAGCTCAAGTGCAACACTAAAATTGGAAGACTTGTAAGAAACAACAGATTGGTGGGTGAAATGGATCCTCAAGGCAATTTGGAACTGATAGTAATGGAATGTGATTTTGTCGTAGTTGTTGGTTTTTAAATTGGGATCCTCGTTATAGGGAGGAAGACATGTTTCTACTCGTCTATCTACCTCATACAAAAAGTGAAACATTTGACGTCTAAAAGTTTTTTAGAACTTTCGTGGACACCAATAGGAAGTGAGAAGCTAGAGGAAAAAAAAACAATGAGATTGGAAATAAATATCAATCTTAATCATGCTACGAGCTTGAGGTTATGGAAATTACTTAAAAAAGATCTTCACTTTGCATAAAGAGTGTAATAAAGAAATGTAAACCAATTCATTGTATATATATTATGAGTCGAAACAATGTGTAAAAGGCATGTGAAGTATCGATTGACAAGTGTATTATAGCACCACACTTATGATTCTTTCAAAATTAAGTTTGGGTGCACTTCCTAACTGGTGACTAAAGCAACCAAGGATTATTATCATTTCAAGAAATAACTTGATACTCATCAAAAAGTAGGAAAAACCTACACTTGAATAAAGGAAGGACATTTAAGATAATCATCAATTATGGGAAGAGCATTGTAGGAGGCTTACTATATCGTAGTAAGGCTTTAAGAGTAGGGTATAATCTAATATGACGTCTACAATGATTAAAGTTAGAAGATCATCACTTCATCAATTAGGTGAAGATTCAAATTTGAATTGAATACATTTCTACTAGTGGTTACTACAACCAAATGCTATCATAATTTTAGTAAATGACTTGACACTTAGAAGCAGGAAAAACCTACAACTAGGTAAAGGAATGACATGTAATGCTATCCTCAACTAAGGGAGAATAATGTGGCAAGTCTACTCTCATAACACATCTCAATGATAAGGTATAATCTAGTATCATGTCCACAATGATCAAAGTTAAAAGATTATCTTTCCATCAATTAAGTGAAAATTTTAGCCTTCGAGAAGTTGAAAGGGAGAACCACAAGTTTGTACGGAGTGAAAGAGAGTTTCACATTGGTAAAGTCATATTCACATTGTTCTATTATAAATAAGAAAAAGATTAGAACAAAAATGACACATCATGGACTCCTACAATGCAATATCTTAATTAAGTGATTTTATTAAAAGTATAAAATAAATTAGTTTATAAAAAAAATGACTAATTTATAAAATTTGGTGGCTGCTAATTATTCTATTTCATAAATAATAAATTTTTAGCATTATGATAGTAAAGTGATTAAATTTTAATTATTAGTGCTTTAAAATAAGGGGAAAAAAGGGAGGTTAATGACTATTATTTTTAATATACGAATGATGAAATATAGAAATAATTCTTAAAATGGAAAATAAAATCACAGAATTCCCAAATAATTTCACCTTGACACGTGTAATAAAAAAACCTCTAAATGTAAGAAAATTATGATTTATGGCATTGAGTCTATGAGAGTACGGGGAACTTTGTTTTAATAACGACTTTGACTCTACATGAATTTATTTTATTTTGCTTCTGCTCAAAGCTTTGGCACTTTTGAGTTTTGAGACAGGAGAAATAAAATAATTAAATATAAATAAATAAATAAAAATATAAAAATGCACATAAATATTTAAGCGGCGGGTGGAGACACCAAAGCAACTCCCAAATAGTCCCAATTGACTGTCTCTGCCCATCCTCGTCTGCTCTCTCTCTTCGAAGAAACAATGACCAGTTCATCTGCCCCTTCTCGCAAGGTGCTCTCTTTCTCTCGCTAAAGCCCTAAATTCCTTCTTTTTTTTTTTTTTTTCTTGTTTTCAATTGCGTTCCTGATATTAAATTTATCCTCTGATGTTGCGTAGGTGTTAAGCAAGATCGCCTGCAATCGCCTCCAGAAAGAGCTGGTGGAATGGCAGGTCAACCCTCCTGCGGGATTCAAGCATAAAGTCACAGATAATCTACAGAGGTTTCGTTTTCGATTGATTTTGTTTTTTATTTTGATTTGTTTTTTTTTAAAAAATAAAATAAAATTGGATTGTTTTGATTTAAAGATGGGTGATCGAAGTCAACGGAGCTCCGGGAACTCTGTACGCCAACGAATCGTACCAGCTTCAAGTGGATTTTCCCGAGAATTACCCCATGGAAGCACCGCAGGTGTGTATAATAGATCCGATTTTGTCTGATGCTCTATGTTTGTTTGTTTGCCGAGAAAATTGTGGAAAATGGAAAAGAAAAGAAATTTGGAGTGTTATCACATGCGCCATTTGTTTTCCAAGTCAAATAGTTGCATCGGGTTCAGTTAACTGGAGGTTTTTAATTTTTTAGGGTTTGTGATGTTAAAGAAACAAATGTGTAAAAAAGTGTTATTGAAACTTTTTTTGCACGTATTGTGATTTTAATTTCGTTATTCTGGTATTGGTTGAATAGGTTGTTTTTGTCCCGCCAGCTCCTCTGCATCCTCACATATACAGCAATGGGCATATCTGTTTAGGTAATTCCATAATTCCAGCACATATTTATAGATTTTGTTTCTGATTGGACATGAATTCATGTCTGTTTTAATTATTTCATGATGATTTTATGTGATTCTGTATGCGGGTCTTCCTTCATAAAATGTTGTAGCATGAGTAATTAGTTTTATAACATAGACTTTGTTTTCCAAAAATGATGAAATGATGTCGGACTTCATTGAGGGGACTTCAGCCTTTTTTTCTTGCGGCAACTGGATGATATTATCTGTTCTTAAACTATTAGTTCAACCCCGAGGGCTCCAGTTGCAGGGTGTGGTCATTTGTGAATTTGCTTGATACATCCGTTTTATGGAGAACTCAAACTATGTAATAGATGAAATTGGACAAACATTCTTAGAAAATATGTGTCTCATATAGATGATCATGTAGGTGCTTAATTTAATACAGTATGCAATTATTTTGAAGAGCTTGAAAGTGTGAAAAATAGCTTATTTACTGTATAGTATTGAAAGTGGATCAAGTAACAATACTTCAGTTCATTCTCGGCAACAAATAAATTGGAGATGTTTAGGAATAGGACTAATTATCTGGTTTGGTGTTTTTGATAATGTGTTGTTCATTCTTCCTCTTATCCACTATGATGACTGTAGTCTTTGAGTTTGGTCGCTAAAAAAGGTGCTCAGTTTGACAAAGCCTTTACCAAACAACTCTGTCTCTATTGTATCAATCCCTTTTCTCCATTACCTCTATTAAATCATAAGCTGTGATGCATTCCTTCACATCCTTGAATAGTGTTCTTACTTCTCAACCTTGATCAAGTAGTTTGCATAAAAAATCTTAAGTGTAAACCTAAAAATATTCAGGCGTTGTTCCAGCTCTTGCTCAGATATATAATTTTCCTTGTGGTTTGATGGTCATGGACACTATACCATTTGCCAGTGATGAAGTTTGTGAGAAATCCCTTGGAAACTTTGATTTTGAAAGTGAATTAAATCCTACAAAGCTAGATGTCATGCCAGAAGAAATTGAGTTAGTCTCTGTTTAAAATAGCCTGTTGCCTACATGTTGTATTGCCATTAAGTGTTCAGCCATCCTCTGAAATTTTCTTTAATGTGACTATATGTTTCTATTAATAAAGTTGGAAGTTGATCCTTCATGTTTTCATCTTGAAAAATAGCTTATTGTTATAGAGTTTAATGCATTAGATTGAGACAATGGGAATAACCATATTACCTTTATTTTAGATTCGGTGGGTCGCTTCTTTAGCGCCTCTTAGCAATACAATCTTATACTTATTGATCAAAAAAAATGAAAGACAAAATTTACTGATGCAGGCAAGAGTTATACATCAGTGGACTCTCCAGGATGCATTACATTTGCAAATTCCAATACTGGTCACCTTTTAAAATCCTATGAACTTGATATCAGCTGAAGTAAAAATCCAGGGCCTTTTTGGCAATGTTTTGGAAAACGATTCTTAAAAAACAGTTTTTGATAATAATTTTTAAAAACAGTTCTCAATTGTTTTTAGGAACAAAACACTATTTCAAAACTCAAACATGAATACAGCTTTTTTGGCTTACTCTCCTTAAAGGTACTGTATACTTAAGTATAATATAAATTTTTAAAAGTGTTTATAATCTTTGATTTGAACATTTACAAAAAACAGTTGAAAACACCTCAGATTTGTTCTAAAAGAACAGTATGTTTTCATGGCAAATTCCAAAAAAAACTATTTTTTGTCAAAAGTTTTTTTTTTTTTCTAACTTAGAAAACCTTTTTATGTTGTAAATAACAGAAAACTGTTTTTAAAAACGGATACCAAACAGGGTATTAGTCTTTCTTTTTTTTTTCTTTTATATTGGATTTTGGAAGTTCTGACTCTTCTTCTTTCATGTGTCTTATGGAAGGGACTAAGGTACAATTCTTCAGGCTAACATACTATTTGCCATCATTCATGTCAATCCACTGCATATAGTAGGAATAAAACTTGAAGACAAAAAAAATTACATTGAAGCTTGTAAAGCCTGAACTGGAAGATATGAAATAAAATACTTCAAGAGAGGAGATGATTTGTTGGTGTATAAATATTCATTTTCTTTGCACATATGCCTAATGAAGGTTGCATTTTTCTTTTTGATGCTACCCGTTATAATGTATTTATCTATTTTTTTATAGGTAAAAAAAAGGAAAATATATCAAAAGTGCCTAAAAGGTGGCACTCTAAGATACACAATGGATACACCCTATTCTAATTTATTATAAACAGCTGTACTAAATGATAAGATGCAACCTTGCAAGGTCCAGGATTGCCGCAATCCCAGACTTTGCAATTCTCTTTACGCATAGTGAAGAAAATCGAAATTGCCTTTAATTGCTAATCAAGCAACAAACTCACTAGTGGATTCGAATGATTTCTGACCCCAGCAACTCTGTACTCCACCCATAAGGACCTACTTCTCAAAAGCAATATTATGTAGATCTAGGAATTCTAGATACTGAGGTACATTCTTAGCAAAAATACTTGATAGGCAAACAATACATGAAAAAGAAAGGGAGCAAAACTGGATGATTCTTATTTCAATCCCATTATTTTATCAACTGATTCTCTGTGGTTGATTGTCCATCAACACACTGACATCTAATATCATAGCTTATTTGTTTTCACAGATATTCTATATGATTCATGGTCCCCAGCCATGACAGTTAGTTCAATCTGTATCAGCATACTCTCCATGTTATCGAGCTCAACTGTGAAGGTTTGGTTCAAATTGTCAAAGTTCTAAGTTTTTTAAACCCCTCCTTTCTTCTTAATTTTGCTTTTATCTTTTTTCCAGCCTATTTTAGTGTGAGAGCATTACTCATGAGTTTTTTCATTGTGCAGCAACGCCCTGCAGATAATGACCGCTATGTGAAAAATTGTCGGAATGGCAGATCTCCCAAGGAGACTAGATGGTGGTTCCATGATGATAAAGTGTAATAGAAGAATGAGCAATTTATCCAAAGATTGGAAACATGATGTCATGGGCTGAGAATGGACAAAAACCGTTTCCCTTTTTTCTTTTTTTCTTTTTTTCTTTTTTTCCCCCATGAAGAAATGTAGGACCCAAGAAGAAGAAGAAGAAGAAGAAGAGAGAATTCCCAATTTGAATGCCTGCCAAAAAGTTTGGGTAGGGATTGTTGCTATAAGGCATAAGCATTCATGTAAAGCAGTAATAGTTGTGCTATAGGGAATGTGTAAACCAGATCCAACTGGCCTTTCATGTTACTCTTGAGTAAGCTATAACATGTGCACTCTTTAAGTTTTCATGCTTATGAATCATGTTAGGTGGTGAAAATTTTCATTTCTCTAATTCACTCTGTATGAGCTGATAATTTGTCTTCTCAGGTGGCTAGTTGAAGATAGCTCATGTCTGGTTGCGGGTAGTACCGGAAGGGATGACTGTTGAAACCCCTTTGATTCTTTGAAATAAAAAATGTATGTCACGTCTGGTTTTCAAGTCTGGTATTTTTTATTTTACTTTTTGTTTTTTTAAAAAGGAAAATATTTAGCCGTTCTAAATTTTTGAATCCGTTCATCAATCAAATGTTCTTTGTGTCTTTTTCCATTCATCTTCAGTTCAAAAGAAATGTGAACATTGCCCTTGCAGGTTGACTCAAGTGCTAAAGGGAATGATAAGGGTTAGAGAGGGGTTGTGGGATTTTTTTGGTCTAAAGTCCTAAATAAGAACAAAATTTGACCTATCAAAAGAAAAAAAAAATTAAAGAAATTTGCATATTGAGCTCAAGAGACATTGATTCCAAATCAAAGAAAGATTAAGAGACAAAATTAAAGTTCATTGATTTGATGAAAACTTCCTACAATCACAAATCCCTCCATATTGTACCTAATCACCATCATACTCTATCTGTTTGAATGCTTCCCGTTGCTCATGATCTTTCTCACATGCAAAATACTTATCAGTGGGTTTGTTGGTTTCATCATAAGAAATTTGTACCCATCTTTGTAATTAATCTCATTCAAAATCTTGATGACAGAAAATTGTATAGCCTATGCTAAGGAAATATCAACAACATCGTTATGTATGTTGAATAAAAAATCAAGTTGTTTGCTCATTTCCGAACTTCCAAATGATCATCTTTTACTAGTCAAAGAACTTCAAAAATAAAAATACATAAATAAATAAATATTCTAGTAGATACGGAATTAAAGAAGAGTCAATAGCAATGTTTTCAGAATCGGACCGATCATTGAACCGAAAAAGTTACCGATTCACGGTTCACCGGTTGGACCACCGTTTCAAACAATCCAACCGCAATTCAATCCAAATTCGATCCAATTGAGCGGACCAGACCAGAATCGTGACTGGCCCACTATTGGAATGGTTGGACCGGTCGGTCCGGTCTAGTTTTTAAAACATTGATCAAAAACATCAGTTTCCTAGTCTAGAAAGGTCCTGCAACTACTTTATTGAGGTGGATTTCAACATATAAAATGTTTGAATATAGAAAAATACCGAAAAACTATATTTTTCATTAATTTGAGTAAAAAACAATAGGGAAAATCTTGAAGTATAAAACCATAAAAATTATAGCTTTTAGATTTACTAAAAATTATATTAATTGATGTGTTCTACTTTGACACTAACATCGAGTTGATGAGCCAAGCAATCACCATCGAGTTTATTGCCATGCCTTCACCTCGTTAGTTAGATGGCCAAGTTCAAGCACCAACTTCATGCATTGGCCCATTTAATTGAAGAGAAATTAAAAAGCTTCATTGGAAAAACTTAGTAAAAGAAAAATAATACAATATTCTTATAATTATTTAAGTTGCTCTTGGTCTATTAAGATTGACTTGTTAAAAACTTAATCAATAAAACCTAGTTAGACAAAACCTAGATAAATATATAAAAAAAGTACAGTACACTAACATATTTCATAAACATACTTTTCTTCATATTGATATCCTTAATGATGCATTATAATCTTGTATATTAACTTCTTGAATGTTAAGATTGACAATGACTTTGTAAGTAAATATATTAGATTATCATTTAAGTATATTTATTGAACATCAATTTCATTATTCTTCTGAAGTTCATGTGTATAAAAGAATTATGGTAAAATGTGTTTAGTTCTATATCATTTAATATAATCTCTTTTTATATGTACAATGTATGTAATATTATCTTCAAATAATATTGTTGAGTTACCTTTGATAGAAGAGAGTTAGCATGATTCCCGAATATGTTAAATCATACATCTTAACTATATACATTCACAACTTGCTTCATGAATTGTAAGTATTTTTGAATAATTTGATAATGTAACCATCATTATTTATTTGACAAATCTTCATGAAATAAATAATAATACCATTACAATAAAAAACATATCTTGTTTGTGATCTAAATTTATGTGAATCTGAAAGATATTTTGCATCTGCACATCCAAACAATTTATAACTTTGGTTCCCTTTAGTAAAATATATTCATATCAATAGTTCTATAAAGATAACGTAATATATGTTTGATACAATTTCAATATTTTTAGGTTGAAGCGGAATTATATCTTGCTTATAAATTGATATAAAAAACAATGTTTGGGCATGTACAATTGGCAATATACACAAGTGTACCAATAACACTAAGATATAATACTTTAGGACTAAATAATTTTTCACATTTTTTGCAAGCATGAAATAAGTCTTTTTTCACGTCAAGCTATAGGACAACCATTAAAGAACTTAAAGAATGCTATTTATCCATATAAAAATGCTTCAAAATTTTTTAAATTTATGTTAATTGATGTACTAAAACTTCATGTAAAAAATGTTAAATTTGCAGGCCGAGACAAAATTTTGTTTTTCCGAGATCTTTTGTTTTCAATTCATTTTTTCAAATACTTTGTTGTTCTTACGAGTTTTTCCTCCCAAATTCCTTTGTTGTTCCTTTTTAAATTATGTGTAGTTTGAAAGTTTTTTAAAAATGAAAAAACCAAATACATTAAATTGTGTACGGATATAATTGTTATTTTATTTATTTCCCCATTCTCATTTCTATTCTTACCTAGCATTGAAATGAAACCAAATAATAATTCTAATCGTACACTTGTCGGTATATTCAAATGTAAGAATTGATATAATCAAATTCATTCATATTCAAAAAGAAATATGAAATGAAACAAAAAATTCATTCTCGTTTCCATAATACCAAACATGACATAAGGGAATAAAGAGTGAGAATAGACATATCATTTTTTTTTCTCATCTATTCTTATGTTTAATTACTAAATGAAAATGGGAATAAAATAAAATATCATTTTTATTGGAATGAAATTCACTCATAAATGAGATTTCACTTGATTCCTAAGATGAGGTGTTTTGATTCCATTGATAAAAGAATGATATATAATATTTTAAAATCACCTTTCTACCCCTATATTTCGGTTAGTTTTTTTAATAATTTTTTATGATTAATTTTCATTTACTAAGTAAATACTATTCTTTTAATCTTATTATTTAGCCAAAAATATGATCATTACCAAATGATTAAATAAAACAATACATATGAAAATTACATTTACACTAAACTTTATACTTTAAAGTGTGAAAGAAATTAAATAAAATCTATTACATAATATTTTAAACTAAAACCAACTTTTAAAACTTACTTTTGAAAGTTCTTTATTTTATAAAATTTATATATTTTGTTGATTAAAAATGAACGAAATGAGTTTCTTTCGTTATACTTCAAATTTCTGATTTTTTTAGCCGTTAGAAGTTCCCAATAGTATGGTTTTGGTACGACGTCGGTTTGATGGGCTTCTATTTAAAACGCCGTCGTTTACACATCTGTCTGTACATTAGGCTACGCCAATGATCTTGCGTGCGTGAGAGAGAGCGAGAGAGAACGCTACGTTGATTCGTATACTTCCATCAATGGCGATGTCTCCGGCCACAACTCTTCAGCGGCGGTGGAGACTTCCCAACTTCACTCCAACTATAACGGCCTTAACATCTCTGAAATCGATCTCTTTTTCTCCTTCTCTTAAACCTAAACATGGCGCCCTCTCCTGTTCCACGGATTCTATCAACCACAGTCCCCAAGAATCGTCAAAAGGAGTAAGATGAACTTTCCAGATCCGTTGTCCTTTATTTTATTTATTAATCTGTTTGGCTACTGAGAAATTGCAAGAAAAGAAAGAAAAAAGAAAAAGGATAACCCAAACCTTTTACGTATTCTCCTTTCGTTTTGTTCCCAAGAAAAGCTGAAAGTCACCTGGACTAAATCTTGTGCTGACTTATTTCTGTTTTTGTTCCTTTTGGCTTCCTAATTCGTTGGCTGATGGGAACTGAAAGAAAAATAATATAGAAAAGGCAAGAAGGGGAAATGGAAAGTACCCTTGTTTGCTTTCGAGAAATTGAAAAAATCATCTGATTAAATCTTGTGCATTTCTTTTTTTCTTCAGAGTCCGTTTGGTTGCTAAGAAAATTGAAACAAAAGAAAAGGAATTTCGGAAATTTCTATGAATTTCCTCATGGTTTGGTTCCCAAGAAAATGAAAATTCCCCTTGATTAAATCTTGTGCAAAATTTTGTTTTGTCTTTCTTTCTCTTAGGGTTTGGTTCTTGCAAAATTATTTGCTTTCAAGAAATTGAAAAAATCACCTGGACTAACTCTTGTGTGGTTTTTTTTTTTTTTTTTCAGTTGCTAAGAAAACTGAAACAAAACAAAGGAAAGGAAAATAGCAACACTCTTTCCTGATGCTTTGGTTCCCAAGAAAATGAAAATTCCCCATGACGAAATCTCTTGCAAAAATTTGTTTTGCCTTTCTTTCTCTTGAGTTTTGGTTATTGGAAAGTAATACTCAATGATGAACATACTTTTTTCTTTTTGTTGTTTGGATGGATTTAAAAGTATATTAGAGTGCTTCAGCAATGTTGTTCCTGTTAAATTCTTATTCCTCGCATTAACATTCAGGTGGTGCCAAGGTGGCATCCTAATTTTCTTTCACTCGGGACTGACAATTAACACGGAGAAAATACTTCTTGTGGCCTTTTATTATCTGGCAGTGGTAGGAATCCAATTTTTAAAATGCATCTTCTGAAATCATTTTTGTTTTCCCTGCACAATTGTTTCAGGGCCATCTGAAACCAGGCTTGTATTTGGTTGGAACACCAATTGGGAATCTGGAAGACATCACTTTTCGGTACTTGTGAAATTTGACAAATTATTTCCATCTTTTTTGGATTCTGTTCACAATGCTTAAAATTCCACTTGCTCGTGTGTTGCTATTTGTTATTTATTACATTCTTTCATGGTGGAATCAAGAACCAAATATTTTTTTTTATTTCATTGTTTCATGTTTAGATAGAAAACAAAAGAAATAGATAATTTAATATATAAAATTCTGGATTAACTAAGCCTTTTGATGATTGATCATGTTCTTTTGGTTTCCTTTTTCTGATCATGTTCGTTTGAGTTCCTTTGCTATCATACTTTTTTCATTGCACACAAACTATTTTGGAGTGTGTAGTGGAAAATTTGCTTCGAATAAATTTAACTCTATTTCAAACCTTTTTTTCCATGGTTTTCATGGCCTTATTAAGAGAACTTTGCTTCTTACTAATCCAATAGTGTGAAAAGGTGTGTTTTGGCAAAAGTAGGATTGCAAGGCATTTGGCCATTTTATAATGAATGGTTGGGTTAGCAACCTAGGATATTCTAGAACATCTTGAATATATATCGGTGCTCTACCAACTTTAACATAGTTGTTTGATGGGTGAGATTGTAACTAGTCCATGAAATCAATTATGAAGCTCTGAAATTAGAAAAGATTAATAACATGTCATCTATATTTCATAATAGAAACAATTTGTAAGTTTTCTTCTATGAAAAATACAGAGGAATGTCATATAATGTTTTCTTTTCTTTTTGTCTTTGGCAAAACTAAGATGTTTCGATTGAGAAGCCATTTAGCGAAAATGTTTGGAGAACCAAGTGTTAACATAGACTTCATGCCCAAAATATGTGGATTAAATTTGCTTAATTAAATTAATAAGGATTCAAATTTCTATCAAGAGGTGTGGATTGAGGATTTAAAAGAAGTTCAATCTTGTAGTAAAAAACTTCTGAAGATGTTTGGTTTTATAAACTTGATCTTAAGTTATTATTCTTTTGTAACAAGTGGTGTAGATTGTAATTCTTTTCAATATAATAATTTTTTGTTGACTAATTTGATTGAATATACCAAGAAATGAACTTCCTATTTTCCAAGATTTTATTAAAATATTAAGGAATTAATTCTTTTATTTCTAGGATTCATGATGGTATAATTCTCTTATTTCCAAAATTGTATAGTTATATATATATATATATATATTTTTTTTTTTCCTTTTTTTTTTCTTGATTTGTAAGGTAGAGGATTTCTAGGAATTAGTCAACTTTCTTGGTGTAATTTAGCTTTCCTACTTTGTAGGATTATACGTTACATATAGGCTTTAAGGACATCGTGGCATAATCATCGAGTCGAAGTCAAGACCTAAAAAGATCAAATGAAACGATACATAGACAAGTAAATCCCTTATGAATTCTAAGGTATTCCTTTAATTTTTAATTTAAGTTTAAGGGGATTCATCATTCGAAGGGAAGTAGACTACTCAATAATATTTCATTTATGTCGTAATTGAGTAAAGAATTTAGAAAATCTAAATAATAAGGAAGAATGGATCAATGAAATGTTGCTTGGTCTTCACTAGGTAAGGAGTAGTTGTTTTGAGGATTCTCTAGAATTTGAAAGGATACTATTGTAATCTCTCCATTTTGTCCTTGTAGCACATGCTTTGATCACACTTTGTACCTCTTGTTTTGTGCCGTTGCATAGTATGTGTGTAGGCGCCCCTTTTTGTATGGTTGTTTTTGTACTCCTTCATGATTCATTTGCTACTCAATTTTCACATTGGTTTTTGAGCCACTTTTGGAGACCTTTTAGAGGAGGTTTTGGATCCACACTTTGACTTCAGTGACACCCTAGGAGCCCCCAAAGTTTTGGCACATTTAGAGCTCGGACAGGGTTTCATTAGCGCGACTTGTGCCCTTTTGGCCTTAATCGGTCTAGGTAATCGGTTCAGCTGATTTCAACGTGTCTAGGAAACCAGTTGAGTAGGTCGAGCTACTTGAAAAACCCATGTTTTGATCCTTTTTTATGCTCTTTTCTTTGTTAGACTTTTTTAACCTTTTGGTAGTTTCTTGGGTTGGTTTTAGAGAGTTTTTGTGGGCCTTAACCCGGGGTTTTGGGTCTTTATAGTTGAGTTTTGATTTAAGAGAGTTTGGAAGAGAATTTGAACTTGGGTGAAGATGATGACATGTGTCAAAATCTCTACCCTCCCTTGGCTTATAAATATGAGCCTTGCAACTCATTTTCAAAGGGCTCTTTGATTTCTAAGGGGTAACTCTGCCCATTTTGAGAGTTAGAAGAAAGAGAAGAGAAGACTTGAAATTTGAAGGTGAGTTTGGCTTAGGGAATAAGATTTTTGCATACTAAAAGGCTAAGTATCATACTTAGGAAGAAGTTTCTTTGGTAAGTCTTTCTTAATTCTGAGCAGTGTTTTAAAAGGTTATTGAGGCTTACACCTTGAGGCTTGTCTCTAGAAATTAGCCTTGAGGCTTAAGCCTCACCCTATCAAGGCTTATAGCTTTGACGCAATAGGCTCAAGGTTGTTGAGGCTTAAGCCTCAAATATCCAAAGAGTTTTTGACCTTGATAGGCTTTTGGTATATATTTTATAAGTGACTTAAGTCTTAATATTCAATGAGTTTTAATGAGTTCTATCATCTATGCTTTTGTGGACTTTTGATATTGGTTAAACCTTTTACAAAATAAGGCTTAGTTGACTTCCAATTAACTTTTTAAATAGAAGGGAAAAAGAGAGATTGAGAAGAATAAGAGAAGTGAGAACTATCTTAGTGATTGATCTCATATAAAATCTAATTATTGATAGATAAATAAAAAAAGATACCACTACAATTGGTGGACAAAGAATGATGGATGGATGGATATTAGCACCAATGTGCCACACTCAACTCTAAATGACCCTCTCCTTGAGCCTATATATGGGGCAAGAAGCTTTTGGAACCTCTTGAAGACATTCACTTGTTGAGAAGTGTGGAAGGTTTTAGAGAAGCCTAAGAGATCTAAAGACATCATGTAAATACTTGTACATAAGCTTGTACATAGTCTTTATCTAGAATATTTTAGGGAATTCTTGATTTGTAAGGAACCCTCCAAGGTTCCAAAGAGTTCCTAAGGTGCCTATAAACCAAGACATCAAACAAGCGAGCTTTCAAAGTATTGTAAAACATCATTTGAGCAATAAAGCTTTCTTTCCTTAAAGTGTTGTCTATGGTTCTATTAGCTTTTAGTTCATGTGCTTAACTTAGCTTGGCTAGCTAAGTATGATGGGAAGGTTGACTTAGCAATGCCAAGAGTCTTGAGTTGTCTAAGTGCCACATGTGAGCTTAGGAGAAAGCTTAAGTCCGTGACAATTGGTATCAGAGCACGACTATGAAGCAGGCATTGTGGGCTCCAACATTGAGGAGACTAGTGAGCAAACCCGTGGGGGGGGGACCAAGCCTATTGCACATGGTAAGGGAAAGAAGGATAAGTCTTGTGATGCCTTTGCCAACATGGAGGCAAGGCTAGCCAAGGTGGAGTTAGCCATGACAGACACTTGGGAGAGGATGGATAAAGGGTTAGAAGATCTAAGGGTGCAAATCCAAGACCTTCGTGAGAGGGTGCTAGTCTCACAAGTTCAACTGGTGTCACATGAGGAATTCATGTCCTTCCAAGACAATGTCATAAGCATGCTTGCTAGCATGGAGTCAAGGATGGAGGCCTTGGCTATTCGCATGGAGACTCGGGACTAGGAGGTTAGACAAGAGCTGGCCATCTACAAGACTGCTATGTCAGCATAGGTCATGGCCACTCATGAGACACCAAGGGTGGAGGTGCCAAAGCCACATGTCTTCAATGGCAAGAGAGATGCTAAGGATCTAGATAACTTTTTGTGGCACATGGAGTGTTACTTCGAGGCTATTGCATTGACTGATGAAGCCACTAAGGTGCACACTGTGACCCTATACCTCACCGATAATGCTACTCTATGGTGACATAAGAGGTTTGCGAATATAGAAAAAGACATGTGCACCATAGATACTTGGGATGCCCTTCAAGAGGGAAATCAAAAGGCAATTCTATCCTAAGGACATGGCTTACTTGGCTAGGAAGATCATGAAGTGCCTCAAGCACACAGGCTCAATACGTGAATACATCAAAGAATTCTCTACATCTATGCTTGAGATACCTAATAGACCGAGAAGGAGTTACTGTTCAACTTCATGGACAACCTACAAAGCTAGGTTGAGCAAGAGTTTAAGGTGACATGGTGTCCAAGACCTAGCCACAACCATGGCGGTAGCGGAGTCCTTAGTGGAGTAAAAGAGGGGAGACTCCTCCAAACCCAAGCCACCATCCAAGGGTAATCATGCTAAAAGTGGGGGAGACAAGGGGTCGAAAGGCTATAACACACCCAAGGAAGGGTTAAGCAAGGGCCCTAGTGGCAAGGACGACAAAGGCAAGGACAAGAAAAAGGAGTTCATGCCCAACACTAACTGCTTCCTATGAGACGGTCCACGCTGGACACATGATTGCCCTAAGAGGAAGACCCTAAATGCTATGATCAAGGAAAAAGAAAGGGAGAGTGATGCTCATGTCGGGTCAATGCAACTCCTAAACACCATCAAGGCTAAGTTGGTGCCTAAGACACCTCAAAGCAAAGGGTCGATGTACCTAGAGGCCCTTGTAAATGGGAAGCCCACCAAGGCCTTAGTGGGCATTGGTGGCACTCATAACTTTGTCTCTGAGGATGAGGCAAAAAGACTCGAGCTCTAAGCATCCAAGGAAGGTGAATGGCTCGAGGCAGTCAACTTTGCCACTAAGCTGCTACACACTATAGCACGTGGGGTGGCTATATGCATAAGTATGTAGGAAGCATAGTTTTAAAAGGCTCAAAGCGCACCAAGGCGCAAAGTAGTCCTGGAGCCTGAGGCGCAAGGCGTATCTAAGGCGCGGGCTTTAGTGAAGTGAGGCGCACCCTAATTTACATATATATTTTTATATAATATAATCAAATTTAACAATCATTTATTTGTCCTAAACACATAAATCATCAAATATCATCCAAAACTTCAATTTAATAAACAAAAAACAAAAAAACAAAGAACTCCAAGCATAAAAACAAATCCAAATCCATATTGCTAATTGCCTAATACATATCCAAATCAAAGTTTCCAAACTTAAAGGTCCAAAACATGAAATTTGTCCACAATTCAAAAACATCATTAAAAAACACTTAAATCACAAATTTGTCCACAACAAGCAATCATCACTCCTCCTCTAAATCAACAAAATCATCATCATCATCATTTCCATCACCACATTTGTAGCCTTCCCCATCTTCTTCATCTGCTGAATCAACCATGTCTCCATCTTCATCTTCATCTATTAGTGAATGAGAAGGCAAAGTTCTAGAACTTGAAGCTATCCCCCTTGTTGGTGGTATTATGCTTGAGCTTGCTCTAGCTCTAGCTCTAGTATCAAACCTGGCCTCCTCAGCTCCAGCAGCTCTAGCAACATCACCCCATGTCAAATTGTCATCATCAAATACAAAATCATCTTGTGCACCTCCATGAGAATCCTCATCTTCCATTCTCCCTATCAACCATTCATTGCTATCATCTATATCTTTCAAGGAAATTGGGTCAATGGTGTTACGTTCATTGTATCTTCTCTTCAAGGCTCGATTATACTTGATGTACACCAAATCATTCAAGCGTTGATGATCTAACCTATTTCTCCTCTTGCTATGAATCTGTAAAAATTCATAAGCTCATAAATATATTTTAAAGTTTTAACTTTTAAGTTACATTCAAGACTCAATTATTTTGGATTTGGTCACTCACATTTTCAAAGATGCTCCAATTCTGTTCACAACCTGATGCACTGCATGTTAAGTTGAGGACTTTCATTGCAAACTTTTGCAAATTTGGAGCTGAAGCTCCATATGCAGCCCACCATTCAGCTGTAGTATAGATATTAACAATTTAGTGAAACAATTCACCTATTTTAGCAAAAATACAATCTAATCATTTAAATAAACAAAACTAAATAACTAACCTGGTGCTCTAGTCTTTCTTGTCCTAACAGCTAACTCATTCCCGAATAGTCCTTGGGCATTTGTGAACAAACTCACTTCGGCCACAACTTTTTCTTGCTTAGCAGGGTCTCTTGTTAGCCTTAAGATGCATTTATACAAATCACTCATAATCTTGGCATCATGCTCTATTTCTGGCTTATCATAGAAGAATTCCGGGTTCAAAAAGTGCCCTGTTGCATGCAAAGGCCGATGAAGCTGAATCTCCCACCTCTTATCAATGATGTTGAAGATTTCTTTGTACTTCTCTTCATTTCCATTAAAACTTCTCACAATTGCATCCTTAGCTCTATTCATGGCCTCATAGATGTATCCCATAGGAGCTTTTTTTTCACCATCAACCAAACGAAGCACACGAACTAGGGGACCCGAAACCTTTAAGCAAAACACAATAGTGTTCCAAAATGAAGGCATTAGAACTATGTTGGCTATAGTTTTCCCCTTTTGCTCTTTTGCCCATTTACTATCTGACCAATCTGAGCTTGTAAACATCTTCCTCAAATTGTTTTTTTGTTCATGCAATCGCGATAATGTGATGAAAGCAGTTGCAAACCGAGTCTTAACAGGCCTAAGCAATTCCCTTTGTCCAGTAAACCGCCTCATCATGTTGAGTAGCCCTGAGCGATTATAAATATACCCATTTAGTGATATTTGGTAGCTTTCCAATATCTTCCAACATCAAGTCAAGGCAATGTGCAACACATGGTGTCCAATACAAATGTGGGCGCTTTAATTCTAACAACCTCCCTATATGAAATTGTAGATAATAAATTTACATAAATTCTCAAGATAAATAATTCAAATTTTAAAAGTAAATAAAAATTCAAGAAATAGTATTTATTACCTGCCATCACATAACTTGAGTGATTATCTGTTATAACTTGAATAACATTCTCCTCACCAACTTGCTCTATCCATTTGTCAAATAACTCAAACATCTTTTCTCCCGTCTTAATCATTGAAGAAGCATAAATGGATTGCATGAACATGGTTTCCTTTGAACAATTAACCAAAAAGTTCACCAAAGTTCTCTCTTTCCTATCGGTCCATCCATCCGACATAATTGAACATCCATTTTTCCCCCATTCCATCATATGATCTTTCATCAAATCTTTTGTGAGAGCCAATTCTTTCTTAAGGTTAGTAACTCTTACCTCATGAAAAGTTGGTCCCTTCATACCCACACCATATTGGCCAATAGCCTCAATCATTGGTTGGAAACTCGGATATGTGACTGCATTAAATGGAATAGCAGCCTCATACATCCATCTTGTGATAAGCATACAAGCTCTTTCTCTTGCTTCCTTTTTGTAGGCATCATTGATGGTAGTTTGATTCATCTTTCCACTCCTTCGATTTTGAACAACCATCTCTGCATTAGGAGTGAAAAAATGATCCATAGGACCTTTTTGTCTTGGTTTTTTTGAAGAAAACGTCCCACCACCACTTCCTCCTCGGTTACTACCTCCACTAGAAATGTTGGTGACATTCGTTCTACTATTAATGTCCTCACCAATATCTTCATCTTCCAAACCAAACAAATCTTCATTAACATATTCGCTCCCCATATTCATTTGCTCTTTTTGATTTTTCTTGGAACTCATATACTCTTCCATTTCTTCTCTAACATGTTCCGGACATTTTCTACACTTTTTAGCATTTCTATATCCACCAACAAGATGTTGTTTGTGTCTATATATGCCTCCTTTGGTTACTTTATCACAAAAAATGCATATGATGGTGTTCAAATCTTTTTCATTAACCAAACGACCATATTTCCACCCCAGATCTCTTCTTCCACTTGCACTAGAGTCCACTTGAGTTTCACTCTCATTATCCATCTTGCAAACAAATTATCTATACTCTATAAGAAAATAATTATAATTAAATTAAGAAAAAAAATTGAAAAAAAAATGCATATCACATTATCAAATATCACATTAACAACAAATATGCATATGAGTGCTTTTTATTTATTTATTTTTATTTTGTAAAATTTTCATGTCAAAAACTCAAAATATAATATTTATATTTTTTAAAAAAAAATTACCAATGAGAGTTATGAGATAAGAATGGAAAAAAATGCAGAAAAGTGAAGAAAAAAAGAAAAATACTGAGGTCCGGAAGGTACGTGACTATTTCCCCTTTATTTTTCTCCTATTTTCCCCCTATTTTTTTTTTCTTCTTCACTTCTCTAGCGTGGAAGAGGCTAGGGCAAAGAATGGCAGTGGTCTAGGGTTGAGAAAGCCAGAAAAGGGGCCTGGATGGGAGGAACAGGCCAAAACGGCGTCGTTTTGACCTGTTTTTTTTTTAAAAAAGAACAGGCCCCAAAACGACGTTGTTTTGGGCCCAGCATATAAAAAAAAAATTAGGGCTCCCACGGCCCCGCCTCCTCTCTGCAACTCGACGGCAGGAGGGAGAAGAAGAAGAAGAAGAAGAAGAAGAAGAAGAAGGGAAAGGAAGAGTGCGTACTTGGTCGGACCCTCGGAGGCGACTTGGGCGACCGCCTCGCACTTTGTCGGAGGCGAGCGCCTTGCGCGCTTAAGCGGCGCCTTCGTGATGGGGCGTCGCCTCCCTTCAGGCGAGGCGCCGGAGGGTGGCGTCGCGCCGCCCTGAGCCTAGGCGCGCCTTTCAGAACTATGGTAGGAAGGCACGTGGGAAGGCAAGATTGACTTCATGGTGGCACCCGTGGATGATTTCAAGATTGTATTGGGGATGGACTTCTTACAGAAGGTCAAGGTCATGCCATTGCCCTTTTTACACTCAATGGCTAGCCTAGAGGAAGAAACACCATGTGTAGTCTCTATAGTCACGGAAGGTTCACCTGAGATCCCCTTGTTGTCGGCCATGCAAGTGAAGAAGGGGTTGAAAAATAAGCAAGTGACTTACATGGCCACCTTGAAGGAGGAGAAGGAAGATGGTTCGGGAGAACCCATGCCTAAGGTCATCGAGGGAGTCCTTGACGAGTTCAATGACATGATGCCGCCAAAACTGCCTAAGAGACTCCCACCTAGAAGGAAGGAAAATCATAAAATTGAATTGGAGCCAGGAGCTAAACCCCTTGCCATGGGGCTATATAGGATGACATTGCCCAAATTGAAGGAACTAAAGAGGCAACTTAAAAAGTTGCTAGATGCAGGGTTCATCCAACCGTCCAAGGCTCCATATGGTGCACTAGTCTTGTTTTAGAAGAAGCATGATGGATCCCTTAGGATGTGCATAGACTATTGGGCACTCAACACGGTGACGGTAAAGAACAAGTACCCCATTTCACTCATTGCTGACTTGTTTGATCAACTTGGTAGAGCAAAGTACTTCACAAAGCTAAACTTAGGCTACTACCAAGTAACGATAGCGGAGGGGGATGAGCCAAAGACTACGTGTGTGACCTGATATGACTCATACGAGTTCTTAGTGATGCCCTTTAGTCTCACCAATGCACCAGTGATGTTTTGCATGCTGATGAACAAGATCTCTCATCTATATCTAGATAAGTTTGTGGTGGTTAGGAACATAGGTCATAGTTCAACTGCAAAGCTCCTACACCTTCTTAACCCTAAAATGAATAGGGAATTAAGTTCACAAAAAGCAAGGAATGCCTAATTACACTCGGATTTAGGAAAATAAGTTGAAATGCACATAACAACATTCATAAAGGGACATTACTCTCATGTGAATTCAAAGTATGTGTGCCAAGACAAGTGGCAACCATTAATAACCATAAAGTAGCCATGGATTCAATCCCTGATGATCATGGAATGATATTCACAGGAGCTGAAAAATGACTCCAAAAAATCAGTTTTGAAAATCTTTGCAAAATGACCAAAAAAAAAAAAAAAGAACAACTAGTTATGTTTTCAAGCAAAATGGCTAGGCTAAAAGCCCATAAATATGGACCTAACCTTTGGCCACGAGATTGGTCATCAAAGTGAGTTTGAAATTCAATCAAAAATATGTTGAAATCAGGAGTTAGAAAATTAGCAAAAAGAGCTCTAAAGAGCATTTTCTAAGGAAAATGATTATGGCAAATCATCAAACACTTGTAGGTCTTAATCTTCTTTTTCAAAATTAGTTAAAAACATTTCCAAAAATTAGTAAGATGAGAAAATCGAAATCCACAAGAGATAAACAAAAAAAAAAAAAACAAGTAGGTCACAAGTCAAGACAAAGTCTATCATGCTCCTAAACTCAATGGGATCCAAAAAGGAAAATCAGTCCAAGAATCGGATAAAACAAAGTCAAGAAATGTTTAAACAACATCTAAGCACTAATTAGACATATATACTAACATCTAATAAGCATCCAAACCAAAAAGAAAAAAGAAAATCAAATTTAGATCCAAAGATGAAGAGAAACAACATAAAGCCAACCAAATGATCTTCCAATATCCATGGTTATGTATGGATTACCAAAAATGAATGAAAACAAATTGAATCTCGGAATCATGAATGACTTATCAAAGAAACTCCTTCCTATGTACAATACTTGGCTTCTAGTATGCAAAAGTGCCCTCTCCCAAGCCAAGCTTGCTTCCGAATCTTCAAGTCTTCTTTTCTTCTTTTTATCTTTCTCAAAATGGGTAAAGTTTCCCTTTAGAAATTAGAGAGAGCTCCTCAAAATGAGCCCCAAGGCTCATATTTACAAGCTAAGGGAGGGTGGAGATTTTGACATATGTCATCATCTCCACCTATGCTCAAATTTCTCTTCAAAACTCTCTCAAATTAAAATCTAATCAAAGAGACCCTAAAGCTCCTAGGTTAACACCCACAAATGCTCCCAAGAACTCCTTAGAAAAGGGGAAAAAGGTCAAGAGAGGAAGAGGGGAACCAAAAAGGGGCAAAAAACATCATTTTCGAGCAATCAATTGCCTAGACCACCTGAACTGGTTTTCTACATCCCTTGAACCAAGTACCTAGACCGATTGAGGCCAAAAAAGGCCCATTTCACACAAATGAAACCAAATCATGCAAATGGGGGATCCTACACGCGTACTACACAAGGGTGCAAAGTGAGAGGAACTAAGTATGTGATCAAACATGTGCTAGGAAGACAAAATAAAGGGTCTACAACTATATCATTTTGTCAAAAATGTAATAAATAAAATCATTCTTTTTCATAATTATATTCATTTCTACTTACATGTTTTATGCACAAAAATATGTGTTGCCATATTTCTGACATGTATGATGGGGCATGTGGCATTATGTTCATTTAAGGAGGCTCATGAAATGTGGTAGTTTCGAATTGGCCAATTGGCTATAATTTAACTAGTTATTTATGGACATTTTTTATTTTATTTTAACCATATTTGACTTGATGGCAAACCACAAAAGGTTGAATTTCCCCTCTTAAACCTAGCATTATTATTTTAAAAAATGAGAAGAATATCAGTAATTTAACAAGAGAAAGCAATGCCTTATTTTTTACTATTAATTTCTTATTTCCAATCGATCAGCGCTCTTCGTGTTTTAAGATCAGCCAATGTGATACTTTCAGAAGACACAAGGCATTCAGGAAAGTTGCTACAACATTATGATATTAAAACTCCCCTTGTAAGTTCCTCAAGGTCTCTCATTATCATTTTTTATTTTGATTTCATTCTTTCCTATCCTTGCTAAATGTATGCTCTATATTTTTTCAGTTGAGTTATCACAAATTCAATGAATCTCGAAGAGAACAGACAGTACTAAAAAGATTAAGAGAGGGGGATCTTGTGGCACTTATCAGTGATGCAGGGACACCAGGCATCAGTGACCCTGGTATGGAATTGGTGAGTATGTTATATGTTCTGCTTGCAGTATCTTTGTTTGGTTTTTTAATCATGGTACAGAGGAGTTATTTATACTACATTTTAAGGTTGTGTTATGTGTCAATGTTTTTGCTCAACGTGGAACCTATATTGCCCTTCGCTATAAACTATCTAGAAGAACTAATGTGTCATTTTTCAGAAGGCATTGAATCATATCATCTACTCCAAAATTGTTGTCTGATAGATGGGCTAGTATGCACATGCATGCACAAGACCATATGAAGATTAGATTATTAGGTAATAATATGTGCTCCAAAACTGTTGTCTGATAGACGAGGTTGTGTGCCCGTGCACGCACAGGACCACATGTATAAAGATTCGATGATTTGCGCCAGGCAGTTTCTGTTGATTGAAGCGTCTTTAGACACAATTGTATTATGACAGTACTATATCCAGGGGGTGGTTATGTATATATCCAGGAGGTATTTGTTTGCTAATGTAGTAGATAATTAAATATAATGGGTTATGTGAGCTGTTAGTGATTACCCTCTTTTTTCTTCTTTTAATTTTACCTTTTTCATTTTATTTATATGCTATGTTTTGCTTCTTTATACGAAAGGAAAGAGCATATCACTCGTTTTGTACCAAACCAAGCCTCTCAAGTTATCATAACTCCAAAAGAAATGCAGTTCTCCTTTTATGCTTGACTGCTTAGTGGACTCTAATTTCACCTTCTTCATTTTCTTCTCCTCTATTAATTTCATCTGCAATGTTTTGTTTGTCCATACAAATGGAAAGAGCATTATAATCCCTTTTCACGAACTGTCTCTCAAATTGTACGAACTAAAGATGAAATATAATTTTCCTTTTATGTTTTACTGCATAGTGGACCTTAAATGGTGGGAATTTTGGCATTGTTGAGTGGTGTTTACTGCATTTGATATAATGATTTAGTGTTATTGTTGGTGGTTTGATGGAAGGGGGAAGAGCTTATGAGGTGCTATCCACAGTGTGAATTAATTATGTTTTGTTGTTACTTTAAAATTGTGAGTTAAAAAATGAAAGCAACTGATAGGACAATTTCTTTTCTGAAGGGGTATACTCAGTGCTACTCCAAATATTGCCTAACTGTTGTGAAAATGTTTGGCTTAAACCCTGTTGTGCTTGGAATTTTCTGGAGAACTACCAGTCCTCTGTCCCCTTTAAGGTTTAAATGAACTTTTGTTTTAGTGAATAGCAACAATACAATTGAGCCTATTGCCGAATATTTTTATTATAAAAATTGTGGTCAATGAGAAATTCGGATTCTTGATGCAGGCAAAATTATGTGTGGATGAAAATATTCCAGTTATACCCATCCCTGGTCCTTCTGCTTTGGTAGCTGCTCTTTCTGCCTCAGGCTTGGCCACCAATGAATTTACTTTTGGTATTTTCTCATGATTTAGCACTTATATTGCTAACTAACAAAAGAATTCATCGTCAGCACCATTGGGATTTTGGGGCTTAATAATTACATGAACTGGTGCTAGTTGGATTTCTCCCTAAACATGCTGGATCAAGGAGAGAGAGGCTAACAGTTTCTGCAAATGAAGCAGCAACACAGGTATTCTTTGTTCCTCCACACAAGCTTCATCAGTTTCTTGAGGAAACTTCTTCACTCTTCGGTGACACGAGGTAATTTTTTGTGGAAGTTACTAGTATTTCCCAGTATCAACATGGAATATCGTACATGTATCTGCATGTTTTGGGAGGATCTTTTAGACATTATCATTATCATTGTTGTTTGTGTTGTTGTTGTTTTTTTATTTTTATTTTTATTATTTTTATTTTTTTTTAACGTTAGGTTTTTCAACCAATATGACACAGAACTTTGGTGGCCTAAATTTTGTTTATATATATATATTATTGACTTGAGTTATGTACCTTACAAGGTAATGTTTTGGGAATTTGACAAGTTTAGGGCCTAATTGGGAATGTTTTCAAAAACAGTTCTCAAAAAACTGTTTTTGAGAATGTTTTTCAAAACTATTCTCTTTTGTTTTCTAGAACAAAAGTCTATTTGAGAACCTGAATGTTCTCAATTTGTTTTCTATGTTTTTAAATATTTCCTAAAAAGGAACTTTTATCCATAATGCTATTTTTTACATTATTCCCCATATTTGTACAATTATTTAAAAAAAAAACACCCTAAAAAACAAGTGAAAACAATTAAAATATTATTAGAAAACACCATATTTTCATAAAATTGTTTTTTGTTAAAAAAAAATACCAAATGTGTTTTTGAGTTTGGAAAATAGGGGTATGCTTGGATGTTTTTAAAAATAGGTTTCTATTTTTAAGAATAAAAAAATAGGAAAACATGTTTGGGAACCGAAAAATAGAAAACAGTTTTTTGTCCTTAACAACTTAAAATAGAGTGTTTTTACAAACATATTCTAGTTGTTATTAGTTATTTTCACTTATTTTATGATGACTATTTTAAAAAATAAATTATACAAATATGGAGAGTGATTGATAATATAGTACAATAGATAAAAGTTATTTTTAAAAAATATTCAAAAACATAGAAAGTAGGTTAAGAACATTTCAAGTTTCCAAATAGACTTTTGTTTTGTAAAACATTGGAGGACAGTTTTCAAAAATTATTTTTTAAAATTATTTTTGTAAATGCTTTCCAAATAAAGTCGAGTTTTCTACTTTTAAGACTAGAAAATTGTTTTTAAAAATAATTCCCAAAAAGGCTTTTATTAATCAATGATTTCTATGTACTGTTTATGTTCATATGATATAAGTTGCATGGTGAGAAGTCACTGACAGATACTAATGATAGAAGAACTATTCTAATAGAATTAATTAATTACTGTTTTAATGGAATTGCTCTCTATGATAACTATAGAACTTCTATTTAATTACAGAACATAAAAAGTCATATTCAAGTTAAACAACATGTTTAACCCTTAGATGATGATGATATCGGTGGCTATCCATATAGATGCATCAATTTACTTGTAAATTAGTTACCATCTACTCTAATCTTACATGCATTGCAGATTAGTTTGGTACTTTCTCTTATGAACCAATGAAATGCCTTTAGTTTGATACATAATAAATTGTCATTGATTCCCCCGAGAGGCCACAATTACCATGAGCAAACATATTAATGACCATGGTGCATATTCTTGGTTTTAAAAGTTTACAAAGATGGGATATTACATTTATTTTTATAGGTAAAAAAGAATATATTAAAAGCGCCAATCAAAAAAGGGGCACACATCTAGTACACGCGAAGTATACACTTAAAAAGCAAAAAGAAAAAATCAATAATAACAACCACATTCTAATTAGTTACAACACAACCACTGAATGAAGTCTATTAAGGACAGGAAATAAGCTTGAACATCATCTTGAAGAGGCCCTCAACACCACAAGTATAGGCTACAAATAAAGGAATCTTGAGAGATTGGTCTGAGCTTTTCACCTAAAGGTTCTTCGATTACATTCTTGTGATAGGATATTACTACATTTGGCTTCTGGTAATTTATAGTGTTTTGGAAAGTGTAGTTATGGAGATGCTATCATGTCTATTCCTTTTATTTTCTTTTGCTATACAAGATACAACTCCACTAATGGATTGTAACAGTTTATTTGAATGCATTGCAGACGATGTGTCATAGCCCGCGAAATGACAAAAATACATGAAGAGGTAAATCTATGTTTACTTTGTAACCAATAACGTTTACTTATAGAGTCATGCTTATGCATGCCTGAGTACTTAGTTGCACAACCTTATTTAGAATATACTCAGGGGCTTGTTACTTTCAATGGTCTTTAAAGATGCAAAATCATGTAACAAGCATTATTTACTTCAGAATTATCGACAATGCTTCTGATATCATTTCTATGTGTTGAATTGTTCTGATGTGATATTTTTATCAACTAATATAAATGATGCCTTATTTTTTTTTAATGTGTTATATGAGGTAAGTAAAAGAAATGTATTTTACTGAAAAATTTAGTCAACTAATAAGATCTTTTAATTTTCCAATCAGTACTTAGAACTCCAAAATGTCTGTCTAAGGCTTAAACTGTCTACATTTCATGGAGTCATCAAAGTTGGGGAAAGACCTCATGGAGCTGAACTTGGTCAGTAGAATGTTCTTGCTCTGTTATGAACAATCTTAAAATCATTTGATCTAGTAATTTTCAAAAAGTCTTAGTCAACAACTAAAATCTTTTTAGTTTCGATATCGACAAAACTTTAGAACTCTGAAACGTTGTCCAAGAGTTTTTCATTAAGCATCAGTTCCTTTATTGGGATAAAATTATTGTGTGTCAGGTATATTGGCACTTCCCCATTTGTTTTTAAAGGTTTTTTCTCATTGCCCGCTTATTTTTTTGGATGATAGGGGGATCCACAAGGTTGAAGTAGAGAAACTCATATATGAAAGTGTTTTAGCATTTAAAAACATACATAGAAAATAGAAGGGGGGAAAAACAAAAAACTGAATAAATTGCATAAAACTTTACCATTGTGGAAAGATTACTATATTTGATATGTAGCAAGTTTGTCGAATAAGAAGTAACCAGGCCCATTACCCATAAAAGGTCAATTCTTGCTAACTTGGAATGGGTTCATTTAGTTGATAAGTTCGTTTGGTTGATAACCGTGTCTTTTGAATGTTATAAAACCGTAATGATATTAAAGCCTCCTTTGGAGCAAAAGAAGGCTCTACTTTTATTGGTGCATATATATTCTTTTGAACAAAAGTAATTCTTTTCACTCATAGTGCTTATGATATCAATTAATCTATTAGATTTTTCTCATGTGATCCTTGATTAACTAATATAAGATGATGATGTCCCTTTAGTTTTGGCGCGGTACACTGGGGAAAGCAAAAGAAGCATTTTCAAATCACCATCCTAAGGGAGAAATTACACTCTTGATTGAAGGAAAGGAAAGTTGTGTGGTTGAAAATCCATCAGAGTTTCAACTCGAAAACGAATTGGGAGATTTGATCTCCAAAGGGCATAGTCTTTCTATGGTAATTGACTTTTCATACTTGGTAGTTTTTTCTTTTTAGTTTGTACATGTATTTTGCAAAATATATATGTTAAACAATGTCCAATGGCATAAAACCTCTTTTAATTTGAAACCTAGGAATTCTTGTTCAGTTTTTTTTCTGATTTATGGAGTTCTTTTTCTACTAAATTTTAGTTTATGCATACACATGTGTATATATATAAAATAATTGTGGGTACCAGATTTTAAAGTTTTTATATTCAATCCAACTACATAAAGCTATTTTAAATTGAAATATCGGACCATTCTCAGTTGGCTAGATGAGTTCAAGCTTTCCTTATTTAAATTATAACTGCTCAAAACTCTTTTAAATTGAAACCAGGCTATTAAGCTAGATGAGTTTGGGATTTCCTTATTTACTAGTTTTTTTCTACCAAAAAAATAGTTAAGGAATTCTTGGTACAATAGTTGAAAGTTTTGATATCCCATTCAATTGCATATAGCTCTTTTGTTTAAACCATGGCATTATCGGTAGTCTATATGCATTCTAAGTTTGTGCAACACTGTTTTCATTCATTCATGAATGGAAAAAGAAGACATAATTGCTATAAAATAGTGAAAATTTAATGATTTGATATAGACAAATCATAGTTTAGTTTGGATATCCTCTAGTACTCAGCTTGTTGCAACTTTGTATTGATTTTACTAAATTATTGTGTTGCTGATTATTAATGCCCATCTTTTAGGAATAAACATAAAAGATTATCATTTAATGTGATAATTTGGATGTACATTTTTAGGCAGTTAAACTAGTGGCTGAAGGAACATCGATGAGAAGAAAAACAGATATCCTCTAGTACTCAGCTTATTGCAACTTTGTATTGATTTTCCTAAATTATTGTGTTGCTGATTATTAATTCCCATCTTATAGGAATAAACATAAAAGATTATCATTTAATGTGATAATTTGGATGTACATTTTTAGGCAGTTAAACTAGTGGCTGAAGGAACATCGATGAGAAGAAAAACAATATATTCGCTTGCATTGAGGAAATTTGGAAAGCAACTTGAGGCAGGGGATGATTCAAATTAACGCAAATCATACTGTGAGTGATATTTTGTGGTTTTTGCTTCAGTCTTTTTTTTTTCTTTTTCTTTTTTTTTTCTCTCTCTCTCTCTCTCTTTAGTTCTTTTTTAACCATGATTAGTACTTCCTTCATTGACAAGCAACACTTCTAGAACTAATGTCTTAACATGCTCAAGCAAAATAGGTGTTTCTTAGTTGATGGAAGGAGGATGGGGTTGGTTTGGAGTTAGAGTCAAAATCCTTCAAAATAAGGGTGGTAGGCAAGGTTCTGAAGAGGGGGCGAGGTTTCTCGAATTGGATTAGGTTTGGTGAGAAGAATCTTGTGCCTCTAGTTGAAGGGGTGGAGGAATGTTACCTAAAGTAGGCAGGGAAGCTCTTAAGGTATGGAAGGTAGGTGAAAGGGTTTATAAGCTGGATCTTTGCAACAATGGCAATGGCCATTTCCTATTGTGCTCTTTAGGTATGAAGCTTCCATTGACACAATAAGTTTTGCATTAGAGCCCAAATTGAAGATTTCTAGAATTCCCATGAAGAATATCCAAAATTGAAGATAATACATGTGCAATTTCAGCATGAAGATGGTACATAAGATTTAGAATTCATGATACCTTAATTTTTTTTTAAAACAGTGCATTAGGGCTGAAGTTGAAGATTTACGGAATTCCTGAGGAGAATATCCAAAATTCAAGATAATATATGTGCAATTTGAGCGTGAAGACATGATACCTTAATTTTTTTTTAAACAGTTCTTAAAAATTATCATCTTTTAAAGATAACTCTCTAAAAGTTCATACATTTTAGGTAGGATTTACTACTATTTTTTGTTTAGCCAAACAAAACCTTAGTTTCTTATTAATAATCATGAAACAAAAAATAGTTTGTTAATTTCATTTTCTTTAAATAACAATATAAAAGTAACTCGTTTTATATATTTCTTTATCTATAAAAAAAAAACAATATAAAAGTAACCCTCTTACATTAAGTTTTAAGCAGAAAATTTGAAACTAAGTGAAACAATTTTTTTTTTTTTTCCTTTTAATGCTTATTCAATTTATATAAAAATAATACTTGTTTTGTTCTAAATTTAATTTTTTAAAATTGACTATGGGAGAGAGAGAGAGAACGAGAGAGAGTGCAATGGTGAGGAGGGGGAAAATAGCTCGGCGCCGCGCAGCAAAAGGAAGGAGTGCAGCTTCGCAGTGGAGTCTAAGGCGTTCGAGATTGTTGTGGACGATAGGAAAGGAAAACCCCAAGTTCTCATCGTGGAGAAGAAGGAGGGGGTTTCGTCATGGGTCCGCTTGGGATCGGAAAGCTTAGGGTTTTTCTTAGAAGGGCTAAATCTCTGTATCAAGGATGAGAAAGAAGCAAGATGGGGAAGGGAATGGAAGGAGCAGGGGAGAATGTACTCTATGACGCGAGAGATAAACAAAGCGGGGGGGGGGGGGGGGGGGGGGGGGTTTATCCGGCTAGAGGTCTCCGATCTAGAGAGGAAGAGGTTCTGCATTTTCATCCCGAGAGGCAGAGGGAATAAATGGAGGTGGATAATCATGGCGGAGAAGCTTCACCAGTTGGTAGGAGTTCTTGGTAGAAAACCAGAAAACTAGGAAGTAAGAGCTGTGGGGAAGGCTATTGTGGGAAGATCGTATGCAACAGTAGCGAAGCGGCCACCGTGGGGCAACCCAAATGTAATCGTAGTGAAGGCTAAAAGGGAGGAAACACTAGGATTCTTATAGAAACTGGAACATTGTGTTGTGGCGAGCTGGAAAGCCAGTTCAAGGGGAGAAGAAGATCTTGAGAGTTTGGGACAATTTTGGGCAAAATCTTGGGGTCTAAGAGGAAATTTAGGGTTGGCTAAGCTGGAAAAGGAAAGATTTTTGTTGGAATTTGAAGATTTGGAAGAGGCAAGACGCGTTGTTTCCTCAGGGAATCGCTCAATGGGTGGAATCTAGGTAGGGTTGGAGCACTGGAACCCTAGGAGTGGATGCTGGGTAGAGGAGGATGAAGGAAAGGAAGTTTGAGTGAGAATAGTTGGGCTTCCAATCTCGTTATGGAGTCCGATGATCTTGAAAATAGTGGGGGACGAATGCGGTGGTTTTATTACAGTTGATGAACAGACGAAGACGATGGGCGAGCTCCAGTGGGCCAGAATCTTGGTGAAATCAAGATGAGAGTTTAGACCGAGCGTTCTAGAAATCAAAGTGGAGGAGGAGGTCTACGCTGTGTCATTATGGTGGGAATGTCGACCGGTGCTGAGGAGAAAACGCAGAGAAGAAGTTGGACGACAAAGCGTTGAGATTAGGGGTGATGGTGCCTCACACGCGGAGCAGCGAGTGGCGGAGGAGCGGGTGAGCGTGAGGCTCGAGACACTGAACTTGTCAGATGAAGGAACGGGTGAGCAGGGGGTCGGGTCAGGTCGGGCGAAGGCAAACCAAGATCAAAGCCCGACAACCCGGATTTGGGCCTCAACCGGTAAATCATTACTTGGGTTGCATACCTTAGGCCCAATCGTGGGCCCAAAGGAGACAAGGAGGGTTGGTGGGCTTGGCCTGGCTAGTGGGCCTATAGGCCTTAAGATGAAAGGAGTGGTAATCAGCGAGGTTGACCTAGAAGCAGGCCCTTCGTATAGGGCTAAAGATGTGGGCTGCCTTGCCAAAGGCCCAGTTTTGCCAAAAGACCAATCTTCAAGCAAAGGCCCAACTTATTCAATGGGCTGCTTCAAGCAGCCTGATCTAGAAGGAAAGTCAAGGGAGGGCCCAATCTCGCCAGCAGCCCAAGTTCCAAACAATGACCCTCAGGAGAAGGGCCTCCTGTTGAAGTGCTCCATCTCCAGTAATGGGAATTCTTCTAAGACAAAGCCCTTTGTTGCACGGGAGTCAGAGGATATGAGGAAGCAACAAGGTGTGGCTAGGTTTTCAGTGACAGATAGGGCGCTTGAAGAGGAAGCATTGAGGTATGGGACGGGGTCTTGTTCTTGGGGGGAAAGGGCTTTGGGGGCTTCTCATCTTGATTTTCTTCTTTTTGATCGGACTCCGGGGGGGGAGTTTTACGATCGTTATGGGGATATGGACGAGGAAGTTCAGGTTGATAAAACAATGTGGTTAACAGTGTATGAGGGTTGTAATGAGAAGACCAATGGCTGTAGGGAATTAGGAGTAACCAAAAGAAGCAGTGATAAAGCCAGGAGGATGGATGGGGTCTTTGACACATATGATGTTCAAGCTGAGAGAAGCGAGTCTGAGTAAAAATGGGAAGAGAGTAACTTGGCAAAATTCAGTCAGTTCTTGGGATTCCGGACGAAGGGGCTGGAAAAGGAAATCTTGAATTTTTTTATTAAAATCAGAAAAAGACGGGAGAAGATACATAGTAAAGAGCTACTGGAAAAGTCTAAGTTTGAAAGGGAGTTAAAGAGATTTGAATATTCCTTAAACTATGAGGGGGGGAATAAGCAAAAAGGCTCAGTACAAGGCAAAGGGTGTCAAATTGTGATTGCTTAATGAAGTTGAAAATCCTGAGTTGGAACGTGAGGAGAGCAAACGATGGCTCCAAAAGAAAAATTATTAAGACTTTTATAAGGAACCAGAGGGTGGACTTAATCTGTATTCAGGAGACAAAGATTCAATCTATGTCGGAAGGCATTGTGAGAAGTTTAGGCTCCGGGAGATTCCTAGATTGGAAAGCTATGAATGCGGAGGGGGCTTCGGGAGGAATCCTTATTTGCTGGGATAGAAGGTCTCTGGACATTCTAGATTGGGAGGAGAGACATTTTACTCTATCATGCAGATTTCGGAATGTAGAAAATGAGGCTATTTGGGTATTTACGAGAGTGTATGGCCCTTTCTCCAAAGTGGAAAGGGATGAACTATGGGAAGAGTTTGGGGCGATTAGAGGACTGTGGGAAGACCCCTGGTGCTTAGTGGGGGATTTTAATATCACTTTGTTTTAGAAGGAAAGGAGTAGTCAGAGGAGAATAAGCTCAGCAATGAGGAAGTTTGTTGAGACTATAGATGATCTAGGGCTGGTGGATCTTCCCTTACAGGGGAGAAAATTCACCTGGAATAGGGGCCATAATAACCAGGCTTGGGCAAGATTGGACAGGTTCCTTGTGTCCCCTAGCTGGGTAGACCAATTCAGTGGGATTACCCAAAGCAGGCTGCCTCGGCCCGACTCCATTCAGATTTGAAAATATGTGGCTTAAGGTTGAGGGATTCAAAGAACTTGTGCATAGCTGGTGGCAGGGAATTGAAGTCAAGGGCAATGCTAGTTTTAAATTGGCTACTAAGATGAAGGAAATCAAACAGAAGTTGAAAGTTTGGAATAGAGAAGTTTTTGGAAGGCTGGACTACAACAAATCCTCAGCTTTGCAGCAAGTGGAATTCTGGGATAGGAAGGAAAGCGAGAGAATTCTGACTGTGGAAGAAACAAAGCTAAAAAAAGAGGCAAAAGAAAATTATAGAAAATGGGTGCTTATGGAGGAAACTCATTGGAGACAGCTCTCAAGGGAAATATGGCTGAAGAAGGGGGATAGAAACACGGGTTTTTTCCATCGCATGGCAAGCGCCCATTGTAGAAACAATTCATTGGATAGAATTAAGATCAATGGGGAATGGTTGTCAAAGGAGCAGGAAATTAGGGAAGGAATTGTTAATGCGTTTCATAATCTGCTCTCAGAAGATATGGAGTGGAAGGCGACATTGGGAGACTTCAGTTTGATCAGATTAGCCAGCAAGAAGCTGAGAATCTGGAGAGGTTCTTTACAGAGGATGAAATTTATGCGGCTTTGATGGAGATGAATGGGGATAAAGCCCCTGGTTGGCCTTTTGGCAAAGCTGTTGGGATTTTGTTAAAGGGGAGATTCTAGAAATGTTCAAGGATTTTTACGAGCATAGCTCTTTCCTTAAGAGCCTCAACAATACTTTTTTGGTTTTGATTCCCAAGAAAAGTGGGGCTGAGGACCTTGGAGATTTTAGACCTATTAGTCTCCTGGAGGGGCTTTACAAGCTATTGGCTAAAGTGCTAGCTAACAGACTAAAGAAAGTAGTTGGAAAGGTGGTTTCTACTTCTCAGAATGCCTTTGTGAGGGGAAGACAAATTCTTGATGCTTCCTTAATTACAAATGAAGTGATAGACTCGTGGCAGAAACGAAAAGAAAAGGGCCTTATTTGCAAATTGGATATAGAAAAAGCTTATGACAGCATCAATTGGAAGTTTTTGCTGAAGGTTCTGCAAAAGATGGGTTTTGGGTCTAAGTGGGTGGGGTGGATGTGGAGCTGCCTATCCTCAGCTAAATTTTCAGTGTTGGTTAATGGGGTGCCTGTTGGCTTCTTCCCTTGCACTAAAGGCCTTAGACAAGGAGATCCCCTGTCTCCTTACCTCTTTGTTATGGGAATGGAAGTGCTAGATGTTCTTATTAGGAGAGCTATGGAGGGGGGATTTTTATCAGGGTGTAACATAAGGGGTGGCAATAGATCCCCTTTGAACATCTCTCATTTGTTTTTTGCTGACGACACAATTGTATTATGTGAGGCTAGTAAGGATCATCTAACTCATTTAAGTTGGATTTTACTCTGGTTTGAAGCGGCTTCCGGCCTAAGGATTAACTTAGCCAAGAGTGAAATCATTCCAGTTGGAGAGGTGGTGGAGATGGAGGAGTTGGCTGTTGAGCTAGGCTGCAGGGTGGGGTCCTTACCATCTCAGTACTTGGGTCTTCCTTTAGGGGCTCCTAATAGAGCGCCTTATATGTGGGATGGGGTGGAAGAGAGAGTAAGGAGGAGACTCGCGCTTTGGAAACGACAATATATCTCTAAAGGGGGAAGAGTCACTTTAATAAAAAGTACTTTGGCTAGCATGTCAATCTATCAAATGCCTATATTCAGAATGCCCAAGGTCATTGCCAGAAGGCTAGAGAAAGTGCAAAGGGACTTTCTGTGGGGAGGGGGAAATATGGAGGGGAAAATTCTTCTAGTTAACTGGGAGGTGGTTTGTACAGACAAGGATAAAGGTGGGCTAGGCCTTAGGAAGCTAGCCTTGTTGAACAAAGCTTTACTTGGCAAGTGGATATGGAGGTATGCTTGTGACAAAGATAACCTTTGGAAACAAGTGATTAAGGTGAAGTATGGGCAGGAGGGTCTTGGTTGGAGGCCAAAGAAGGCTAATGGGCGGTTGGAGTAGGGGTTTGGAAAGAGATTTGGAAAGAATCAAAGTGGTGTTGGGATAACATGATATTCCGAGTTGGGAAGGGCAACACGATCAGATTTTGGACAGATGTGTGGTGTACTGATTCGGCACTGTCCCACTGCTTTCCTCATCTCTTTGGCATGGCTGTCCAAAGGAGCTCAACGGTTGAGGAAATGTGGGATCAAATTCGGGTCAAGGAAATTGGAACCTAAATTTTTTTAGGGATTTCAATAATTGGGAACTGGATACGGTTTGGGACTTACTCCATATGCTGAGGGGTCATAAGCCCTCTTTGGAGGAAGACTCAGTCTTGTGGAGGCAAGGAAGAAGTGGTTAGTTCAGGGTCAAGGAAGCTTATAATTTGTTGACCAATTCTAATGATACAGGTTTTCCTTCAAGAAGCATTTGGGTGCCTAGGGTGCCAACTAAAGTTGCATTCTTTGCGTGGGAGGCGACATGGGGAAAGGTGCTTACTTTGGATAGACTTCAAAGAAGAGGGGTGCAACTTCCAAATTGTTGCTTCTTGTGTGGGTATGAAGAAGAAAATGTAAATCACATCCTTATACATTGTACAGTGGTTAGAGCTTTATGGGATATTGTTCTTGGATTAGTTGATGTGAAATGGGTTTTTCCAGAAACTGTAAAGGAGGTCTTAGCTAGCTGGAGGGGCTCGTTTGTGGGGAAGAAAAGGAAAAAGATTTGGGACGCCATTCCGTTGTGTATTTTTTGGACGGTGTGGAAGGAGAGGAATAGATTAACTTTTAGGGGGGGTGTGTTGAATATTAAGAAATTAAAGAATTTTTTTGTCTGTGATTTGTGGAGTTGGGCCAAATTGTATGTAGGTGAGGAGGCGTTCTCCCTTATAGGCTTCCTGGAGTGGATAGCATCCACCTAAAGGGAGGTGATTCTTTTTGTCTTTGTTTTTTGAGGCCTTAGCCGCCTTGTATACTCCATGTATGCTTTGTGGTGTTCTGCATTTTTTTAATGCATATCCTTTACTTATCAAAAAAATAATAATAATAATTAATTTTTTTATATTATTTATTCCTCAATCAAATTGTAAATATTATATACTTGTAATTATTTTTATTTATCAATTAGATAGTCAACTTTCTATCTATTGGAATTCTTAGGAAAGTAAGAGGGTGTAATCTCTTTTAGAAATCTTCAACTTTGGTTTTGATACCACTTGTTATATCTATGGAAGCTTCAATTTTACATGTTAGTGCAATAACATAAAAATAAAAATAAATTTACACACAAAGTACACAAGATTTTAACATGATTTGATCAATTACACGGAGAAATTGTAGTTAGAAGAGGAAAAATGGTTACAAGTCTTAAGTCTTGAAAAATCCCTTGCTCCTAGTATTTAAACCTTGAATCGTTGCAAACTTTGTTTCGTTGAGTGCTTCCCACTCTTCCCCACATCTCTACTTGTCATGCATAGTTTTTACAAGTTTATCTCAATGTTATAACTTTTTCCTATTTGTGACCTAAAATATTTATGAAAGAATTCTACAAGACCGTAATTTTATCAGAAAAATATGATGATATTAAATATTTTATATGATATTCATTATCAAATAGAGATTTGAAATACTTTACAATACCATCCTTTTTACTGAGTACCAGAACCCATAGAAAAGAAGCATGTCGGGAACATGACTTATCCATTCCATTCTCACAAGCCTTTTCTCCTAAGATCTAAGCTTCCACCAATCCAGGTGACCAAGGGTTGAACATCACTCTAGGTGTTTTTTTCATTCTATCTCCAAGAAAATAATGCCCGTATTGTTTTGATCAGAAACAAAGATAAATTTTGATTGATAAAAGAAAGAGAAGAATGAGGGGTCCTTCTCTCAAAATACAAAACCTTATCAAAGTAAGAGTATACTTCATAGCCAAAATTGCATAAAGGAAAGAAAAAGAAAAAAGTTAGTTAAGGAATTTGAGTCTACTGTAAAAGTGATTCTCTGCCCAGAAAAGGTACCAACAATAGCTATATTGAAAACAAAGACCTCATAAAAAACAAACTAAATTCAAAGACAAAACCCCCTTTATACTCAAACCTTTCTCAAGAAAGAGATAAGAAACCATTTGTGACAAATCTCTTTTCTACTTTTTTTCCTCCAAAAGAGAAAAAAGAAAAAAAAAAAGAAAAAATGACCACACACACAAAAAAGACCATGCGATTTTCTTATGAAAACACTTGTTATCACCATTGGAAGCACCATGTTTGATTTCTATTTTGCTCTCTTCAAACCCTAACGTTCCTTTTCTCAATCTAGATTTCAGAGAGAAAAGCTTTCTCCAAACTTGGATTTGCTAGATGCTTCTTTAGAACTTTGAGAGGCCACCTTTGTGCTTTGATTGTTGTATTCAACTCCATACATGCCAAGGCTAAAATGGTAATTAAGAGATGATACACTAAACATAAATTGGTCAGACATTTCTTTGGAGTAAATATATGGGGACGACGTAAGTGTGAGATACATCAGTAATGATCCTATGACACTTTCCTTTCTAGGGGACAATGACCTACCATGGGATTGTGATGTTATCATCATTCATCTCCCTTGCTATTTGCCACTTCAGGCAATTGAACATATGTTACCGTCAATTTTTAGATGTTCTTGAGTAATTGTTAGAATGGGACTTCCACACAAGTTATAGGGATTGCAGTAGGTGGACAAAAGCATGGGTTAAGAGAAGTAAGGGAATGAATATAATCCACGAGTATGAAAGATTTAACCATGAGACATTATAGACTGTAACCTTTCATATGGAAAATATATGGAGTATTTAAGTTTCTGATATATTGCTAAACATTCCTGTGGAGGGGATAATGGCCTACAATTAGAGTGATGTTATCATCATCCTTGCTATCAGTCACTTTAGACAGAGGATCATATGTTACCCTTGATTTTATGGAATTTCCAGCCAAGATTTAGGCGTCCCAACAAACAGAAACAATAAAAGACCAAAAAGAAAAAAAACAAACCTAAGAATAAGAAACCAAACTACCTAAGAAGCACTCACTTTTCAAGGTCATTTAGATGAGACTCACCATCACATTGCTACTTGAGTCTCTAACCCTTCCTTTTGCCTCCCTTCTTGTGGTGAACTTGAAGATTCAGTGTGCAATTGGGTGACAACATATCACTCATGGGTGTTTTTTTTGCTTTTCTAAGGCTGAGGCAAGAGTTGCAAACCTATATGTTGTTTATAGCTTGAGTCCAATAGATTGGTGTCAAAAGCTTGTGATTCAAAAACATATTCCACTCGTAACTGCAACTAGCAGGGCATCTTTGATTGGTGGAATGTGAAATTATTCCTGGATGTGAAAATTTGTTCCTGGAGTATGGGATAATTAAAGTGTGTCCCTAGGGGTAAAAAGAATCTAAAGATATCATAAAATCTGTACGAATTGGATTAGTAAAACAACTAAGAACTCAACAAACTTGAATTTGTTTTTGTTTTCTGTCTTCTGTCAAGACTGTTACCTGTGAGTTAATCCTTTTTGCAACTGCTATTCTCAACTGCTTTCTCCTATCCGTGATCCTATCTTTCATACCTCAGTAAATATCAGAAGTATCAATATCCTTTATTTTGCTTGTGAAATTTGCTGTATTCACACTTTCTGCAATCCAGCCATTGTCACTTGCCATTTGCCAATGCCCTTGTGGTCAAATTTGTTCTTGCTGCAGACACATTGCTTCTGATCTTATTTTCCATCCTGATGGTGGGTGACAGCGTCTCACATGACAACTATAAAAATCACCTGACAGGCGTTGGAGGTGGAGGCGGTGATGGATGTGGGGGTGGCTGCTGCATGCATTCTATGCAATCAGCTGATAGCATAAAGGATGTTGCCTTCTTTTTAGTTATCACAGTGCAAGCATGCTTGATGGGATATCCAGTTGGAGGGTGAAAAGGCTTCAAGTGGACTTTGTGCCAAATCTTGTTGCAAAGTTCTATGAGACTGTCGTGGTTCATGACGAATGATCAGATATAATTGTCTCGGACCAGGTGCGTTGGAACATTTGATGAATCAAAACTATGTTCAGTTAATCACTAGTATCAATGCCCGCGGAAAGGTGTTACCGTCAGCTAAATCAAGAACTCATGACCTTAAAAAAATGTGATTTTCATAATTGGGGCGAAATGTGAAACATTAATAAATTATTTACAAAATAAATGTCTTTATTGAATTATTTATAGCTTTCTATTTTGTGAGATTTATATAAGGGATGAAAAATTCGTACTGGTGGAACATGTCAAAACTTAGATATATTCTATTACATAAGTATAAACCAAAATACTATTTGATCATTAAATTGGTAAAAAGAATCCATTTAATAGCCAGGTAATCCTATTTAATAATCCAATTGGGTTAGGTTTTATAAAAGTCTATATTAATGTTTCAATCAAATATTTTTATAATTCAATTAATATTTTTATTTAAAAACATATTTAAAATTGGTCAAATATAGATTAAATAATTTAAAATTATAATTAAATTAATTGATAGGATTATTAAATGAGTCAAAGTCATATTATGTAGATTGATTAAAAAAAACTACTTTCATTGCAGAGCGACGTAAAATTAACTTAAAGTTGATTATATTCAATCAAAACCTATAAAAATGTGTTGAATTTAAGTCCTGTTATCAAAAAATTTCATTCCTAAATCTATGTTTGGGAGGTGGATAATTCCCTGATCAGCTTTCACAAAGGCGGAGGTTAAAATGCACCTTTCTTCTCGTTGATCAAGCCAATATTTACCCGAACACGTGCTAGACAATTAGAGGGTATGTTTGGCCAACATTTTTTTCCCTTAAAAGTTAGTTTTAAATAATAAATTTTAATTATTTTCAAGAATTAAATTTCATTTGGGGAATTCAAATGTATAAAATAATTTTTTTCTATTTATTTCCATATACAACATTAAAAAATTTAAAATATTCTTTGTATTTTCAAATATATATATAAATCTAAAAAAATTCCAATTTATTTATTTATTTTTTAAGTTAGAAAACAGATTCCAGACATAGTTATATTCTACTACGTGAGTCAATCAAAACCTGAAATATAAACCAAAATGTTACTTGATCATTAAATTGGTAAAAAGAATCCATTTAATAACCAAGTAGTCCTATTTAATAATCCAATTGGGTTAGGTTTTATATAAGTTTATATTAATCTCTTAATCAAATATTTTTTTAATTTAATTAATATTTTTTATTTAAAATTAGTCAAATATAAATTAGATAATTTAAAATTATAATTAAATTAATTAATAGGATTATTAAATGAGTCAAAGTCATGTTATATAAATTGATTAAAAAAAACAACTTTCATTGAATGAATTATGCAGACTTAAAATTAACTTAAAGTTGATTATATTCAATCAAAACCTATGAAAATGTGATCAGCTTTCACAAAGGTGGAGGTTAAAATGCACCTTTCTTCTCGTTGATCAAGCCAATATTACTCAGACACATGCTAGACAGTTAGAGGGTATGTTTGGCCAACGTTTTTTTTTTCCCTTAGAAGTTAGTTTTCAATAATAAATTTTGATTATTTTCAAGAATTAAATTTCATTTGGGGAATTCAAATACATAAAGATAACGTGTATGTACAATCTAAAAAAAATTAAAATATTCTTTATATTTTCAAATATATATAAATCTAAGAAATTACCTTTTTTTTTTATATATAAGTTAGAAAACAGATTCCAAACATGTCAAAGTGACTCAGAACTAAGCCAGTGTAACGAGAAAGTTAGTTGGTCGTTTATTCGTTTCCACTGGCAGCCCAGTCATGATTTCCAGTTTCGCGCTAGCGCCATTTCTTTCCCTCTCATTTTTCTGCCTTTATATCATAATGGCAACAGAGCCTAATAACGGATGCGGTGGCATGGCGTTAAGGCTGTGGAACTAAGAAATCGAAGATGGAACCTCGTCATTAGCCCAATCATTAAATCTATCTTTTAAGGGGCCCCTCCATTGGTAGGAGGTTGGTTAATTTGTATCTTCTTCTACTTGTTTAATATGGTGATTGCCTAACCTAAAGATTGCTTCCAACAACTTTCTCATATTCTTTAATTTAATTACAACTGCCACCCATTTAAAAATGGTGCAGCTTCTAGAAAATCCGAGATGCTTACGATACTCCCAACTTCAACTTCGTATTCTCTCCCTTTTTAATCATGGGTGCTGCTTATTTGGCAGTATCAAATGCTCTACAATATTTTTTAAAGGCCGAACCTTGTTTTGCAGCCGGGCCAACAGTATTTGTTAGTTTGTCTTCATTGCTTCGCTCCTTGTTCCTCGAGCTGCCATGGCCCCTTGCCACATGTCCCACAAACAAATCATTTAAACATCTTTAGCTGGAATTGGTTCTGTCCCCATTGTAGCACACAACTGTGAAAAGTGAAATGAGGGTATTTGATACAAATGGAAGTAGTTACCTTGTGGGCTAAGGAGTTGTTACTTGTAACTTGTAAGTTGTAGCATTCGAATGATCTCTTTATCTAATACTGTCCTATTAAGAAATGAGGAAAGCTGAGTAATTTAAAGGTAGAAGGCTTATCTAGACAAAAGCAAAAAGCGTAGGACAAGTAAAAGATTTTGGTATATGAATTGTAAAGTATGATTTTAGTACTTGTGAATTTAAAATTGATGTTTTAATGGAGGTCTTAAGGGGGGGGTTTTAGGTCTACCAACTGGTGGTTAGGGTTTGAAGCTCTGAAGCAAACACCAACACCAACCACCACGCCGTTCTGTTCACAGCGACTTTAGTTTTCATGGAATTTTGGGGCGGGTCTGCAGTTCGTCCCACGTGAGAAAGGTGGAATAATTTACACCCATTTTATTAGTTTTGTAACCTCCAATTGGTATCAATGTAGTATTTAATAATTGTTTTTTTATTATATTTTTGTTGGTGTCATTGTTCAACGATAAGGAGGTCTTGTTTTGAGATCTCTTGGGATTGGTTTTGTCTCCGTTTTGGGGCTTCACTCGCTCTTGATCTCCTCTGCTCCACTTTAGAGGCGCAAACTTCTGGGGTTTCAGGTATTCCATTTCTTTCTTACTCTTTTCGTTTAGAGGGATTTTTTTTCTTTTTTTCCCTTTTTCATTTTTGATCTTAGGTTTGATTATATTTTGTAATCCTCTTAAATATTGATACTTGACAGTGTTTCTGATGTGGGTTTTAATGCAAGAAGTAATTGCGTGCCTCGGTAGTTTGTTTTTCTTTTGAGATTTTGCAGGTCATCCTTTACTTCTCATTAATGGGTTTTTGTTACTCTTTTTCTTTGTTCTAATTGCTGTTTCAAGTTTCCCTCGCGTTTTGTGTTTTATGGGTTCTGATTCTAGTGCGCCTGTTATGAACTTCAAGCTTGGTTATTTTCTACCTTAGTTTTACTGGACTAAATACATGTTGATGCTGATAGGCAGAAATTGAAGTTTCATGATTTTTTTTTTTTTTTTTTTGGTTGCTTAAAAGAACCTGTGAATTCTTTGTGGGGTTCTCATGCAGTGTCCCTTAGTTTTGTTTTATGGGGTGTTTGAGTGTATTTTTCTGAGCAAATGGTTTTCAATTATTATTCAATTTTTGCTGCATCACCCACGAGTTTTTGAAGGATTACTATAATTCATAAGTTCTTACTGTTGATGTGAGATCCTTTTTGTGATGAAAATAAGAATTGGTTGAAGCTGTTGGTATTAAATCTGAGAATTGGTTGAAGCTTTTGATGAGTTGAGATTTCTTTGGTGATCGCCATTTTTAGGCAGTACTAAGTTGTGACATGATTGCTTTATTTTAAAGTGCATTCATAATGTTGTATTATTATCTCTCACATTTAGACTGGATGGATCCGAGACAGAAAGTGAAGGATGTCAAACAGTCGAAGAGAAGTCTTGCCAACTTTGAATCTACCGGACCTAAAACTTGCTTCTTATCCTGAACAGCCTCTTCTTCCTGGCAATGTGATGATGTATCCAAACCAGACATCTTCTGCTGGGTCCTACTCAGGATCTTCATTGGGAGTTCTCCATCTTATCACAACCATGTCGAAGTCCCATCTGCAGGGGTAAGAAATGAGGTGGTATACATTCCACCAACAGGTGATGTCAGTATGCAATCTGTTGGTCTGCAGTTAAAAAATGCTACAGGTGCTCCGACTGGCAATTTTGTTACCGGAAATCCTCAGATAGTGCCAAGGACACAGCTAGGCATTCTAGATGCTGAACAGAATTTGCTGCCTCAGCGATTATCTCTCAGCCTCAGCACACAGATACCATCCACAGTTCCACTGGCTTCATTTCAGTACCAGTATGTGAACCCAGGTCTCTCTTCACTTTTTGGTTCTCATGTTTCATCTTCAGCGGAGAGAACAATATCTTGTGAAGGTGATGAAAGTTCTCAAGCTAAGGAGTTTAGAAATGATGAATACCTACCATCTAGTTTCCCAGGAACTGATCAGAGTGCTGTCAAAACAGAGGCCTTGTGCAATCCTCGATACTCAGAAATCCCTAAAGTAACTGGTGCTGATCAGTGTCTCTATGAATCTTTTGGTCCTGCAAACACTGTCTTGAACTCCAAATTCCTCAAGTCAGTACAGCAATTGCTTGACGAAGTAGTTAATGTCCGAAAAACTTTGAAGCAGCAGGAGTTTGACAAACACCATAAGTTCCATGAGATTGGTTTAAATGGCTCCAAAGAGAATGATGAGAGATCCAATAATCGCACTATACTTTCCTCACCAATTGGGAGCTCTTCAGACCCTAATGGGTTGGTTACCAATTCCTCCTGTAAGCTTTCACCCACAGAACGACAGGATTTGGAGCACAAGAAGGCCAAGCTTTTGTCCATGTTGGATGAGGTGAGTCCAAGTCCTGTGCTAATGATGCAGCTCTTTTTAATCTCTATCTTTGGTTTGGATATGTGTTTCTATTTTTATCCTTGTGATTCAATAAAATGGACAATGGCATTTTTTTCCTTGTAGTTGCTATGATACTTCTAACTAGTTGCAGATGTAACAAAAGGTTGTAGTTCCTTGATTCTTGGATACTTTGCACCATCTAAGTTTCTTCTGTTTTCATGTCCTATGAATCAGTTTTTAAAACCTAATCCGTGAAGATAAAACCAAGATAATAAGCTTTTGAAAATTCACTGGGCTATTTCATGATTAGGAATGGAAGTTTGTGCAACAGCTTATTCTATTGTAGTCTGAAGCACCATAGATGCCTGTCTGAATTACAACTTGCAAGGAACTACCGAATTTATTTTAGATTCATGATTTTAACAATATCTAGTGCAAGCCGCACTTCCCAAAGGCAATGTTTTGGAACTTATTTCCCTCTCATTATCTCTGATATGGAACACTTGAGTTAGTTGATAAATTGGGGATGTTTCCTCAAATTCTCAAGTGACAGGATTTTTTATTCATATAGTAATATCATTGTGTCATCCTTTACTGATAAAAAGTAATGAAGTTATGAGAAAAAGGATTTCCAAATAAGATGTTTTTTATCTCATAAGTGGAAATTTCTGTGCTTTGGGACAATTTCCTAATCAAAGCAGAGCTTGGGTAAGAGTGAGATCTGGCCAATGGGTTGGATATTAGATGTTTGGTGAACTCTTTCCATCATCTTGTTTAGGAGTCCCTTGGGAGCCTTGGTTAAAAAGTGAAGACCAGACTGAGACATAGCTGTTTAGTGGTTGAAATGCCTTCCATACATGAGATATGCCCACTTTTGTGTTTTAATGGTGTTCCCTTTACTGAGCTGAACTTAGAAGGTTTTTTTGTGGCTGTGCTCTTTTTGTAGGTAGATAAAAGATACAAACAGTATTATGATCAGACACAAATTGTGGGATCCTTTTTTGACATGTTAGCTGGGTTTGGGGCGGCAAAAACATACATGGCACTTGCCCTGCAAAGAATTTCCCGCCACTTCCGCTGTTTGCGTGATGCAATCAGTGGCCAGATTCGAATAACCTGCAGAAACCTTGGGGAGCAAGATACTTCACCAAATGGTCTAGGTGGTGGAATGTCTCGTCTTGGCTATGTAGACCAGCAGCTCAGACAACAGAGAGCTCTTCAGCAGTTTGGTGGGATGCGACATGCGTGGAGGCCACAGAGGGGACTGCCTGAAAGTTCTGTTTCAATCCTTCGCACATGGCTGTTTGAGCACTTTCTTCATCCGTTTGTTCCTGAACCACTTATTTCCTTTTTTTCCTGTTCATCGCTAAAGAAATTTGTCCCCACTAAGTCTTTCCTGATTTCTTGTTTCATCAGTTATCCAAAGGATTCGGAGAAAATCATGCTAGCTAGGCAGACCGGCTTGACCAGGAGCCAGGTAAATGGAGGGAGTAAGAGTGTGTGTCTTAAATCTGTATGTCTGGCTGGTGGACCTAAAGTATTCTAAGAATAGCTTCTTAACCTGTGTGAAAGAAACATTGTAGGTTTAATTTATGTTCTCTTTCCTCACTTTCTGTTTTCTTCTGGAACGATAAAGCTGTAGTTGTTCTCCATTCATGTTCATCATGACCTTTTTGTCACTTTGCTTGATTCTTATATCATTTACTCAATCAATGCTTTCAATTTCCTTAAAACAAAATCACAAGTACAATTGGCCCTCTTTTCTTGTTCTTTATTTTTATGTGACATGATCTCTAATCTCATGGTTCAGGTTGCAAACTGGTTTATAAATGCACGGGTGCGTCTTTGGAAGCCCATGGTTGAGGAGATTTATAAAGAAGAGATTGTTGATTCAGAGACAAAGTATAAATCTTCCCCAGAGAGTCCTCCAAAAGAACCAAGAGATGATTCCTGGGCATCTGAGGATAAGGGAGAAGAGTTGCAAGAAACTATGACATCCACAGCAGCTGCAGGTGGCCACCTGGGTCAATCACATAACATGACGTCTGATTTTATGCGTGATGTGGAAATGAATGGGCCTACGGCAAGAATGAGCTTTCAAAAGGGCGCCCATGGAGATGTGGACACAGATTGTGGGATAATGAAATTACAGGGCGATCAAAACTCTAATATGGATGACCATAGCCTTTATCTTGATGAGTTTGTTCCAACCAACCAGAATGGTGATGGGAGTCTTATGGCTGCAACATACCACATATCAGAGTTGAGTGACCTAGGAGTTGGCAGTCAGGTGTCACTTGCATTGGGGTTGCGGCATTGTGAAAGTGATGTGCCATCCATTTCTGGGGGGCCCCTTATTAGAGGGGGTGATATTGCTGCTTCTGTGGGCCCTGACACTGCCGAATATAATTGCATGGATTCAGGAAACCAGCGACATAGGTTTGGCAAACCCCATCTCATACATGATTTTGTAGTCTGAAACAAAGCTTGCCCCCAGCTTTATGAGAAAAAATCTACCTTGTCAGAGAAGGGAAAAATCTTTAGAATAAGAAGAAAGAGAAAGGAAACGTAATAACAACCCTTGAAGGGGTGAAGAACACGAGCAATATGAGAATAGATTTGGGTACCCAGTTGTAATATAACAAAGTGATTCGTGGAAGCTTAGGCATTTGTAAATATAAGGTGCATATATGTTCTTGTGTAATATGTGAAATAACGGAAGTTCCACACTTAATCTCTAGTGTGAAATTGTTGGATACTGTCTAGTGGGACATTGATGTATACTTTGTAGTGGGATATATCATCTCATTTGAAATAAATCTGACATAAGAATGAATGGGTCGTGCTGTATTGGTTTGGAGATTCCATGATGATTGCAGTTTTGAAGTGATGACGTGTGACTTTATGCCCTTTATCCTGCCATTCATTCATATGGGTTGTTTAAAGTTTAATGTCTCTTCCCGGTGATCTTGCAGCCACATTGTGGCTTTTGCAGAAGCTTTAGGAGCTTGAAGAGCATTCCGTCAGCCCTAAAAGAGAAGCTTAGCTCAACTAAATGCTCCTTTTTTTTTTAATATCTCCAGTCTTCCTGGATGTGTCTTGGTTTATGGTGATTTCAGAGAATTTGTTTTTTTGGTGCCAATGCCCTCTGGTTACTCATCTTGGTTCCAAATGCATAGCTCAGCACAGAGTCAGTATAGTTTCTATCAAATGTTTCTTTGGGTCCATGAATCTTGTTTTCTATCTCTCTCTAGTATCATTTTCTTTAAATTGTGGTTCATTGTTAGTTCTTTAGCCCACTGTCTTTTATGTCTGCTTTCCTCTTGTCCTGTTCAATCTGCTGGTTGAACCATGCTATCTTACAAATGCCTGGGGGTTTGTCCGTTTGAGAGTGTTTTTAGAAAACACTTCTAACATTAAAGAAAAAATATTTTTGAAGAAAATATTTGACAAAATTTAGAAAGAACTTACAGAAATTTTTTTGGAAAAGTATAATTCTCTCAAGAACGCATTTAGAGAAGACATTTCAAATAGAAACATGCTCCAAAACACAATCTGGTGTCTATGTTTTTTTTAGCTTCCACAATTGCATTTGTCCCTAATTCCATTTCTCTTCTTGTGTTGCCATTTGAGAAACATTCATTGATAAGCGATATGTTCCTTGATTCCTCAGGATTCAGAGTACATTGTCTAGTAAACACCTCTAAAACATTCATCAGCCCTTGTGGCAATATATAAAACGGTTCCCACATAATTAGACACCTCTTTGATGATTAGTTTCCAGTTACTGGCCCAGAAACCAACTAATTTTCCACTCTTTTTGGTAGAAACCTGGGTGCATTGTTCCACCAGAGGGCTATTTTTGTTTGAACAGCATCTAATGGAAGCAATCTGGACTCTGGATTGTGGTTGTGAAGTTTGATGATCTTTTGAAGTGATGATGAACCACTACCCTGGAGTCTTGACAAGAGTAACAAATAAATTTCTGTATCATCACTAGTGAAGATGGGAGCAATGTGTTCGGTTATTGTAAAAAGTAGATATGATATTTAACAAAGGAAACCGGGATATATGTTGAAAATGAGATGTCGTAAAAACGTCTAAAATGTCGTTAATAGAAAGGTTATCCAATTCATCCTCGGAAGAAAGTGTGGATTTTGGGAAGGGAAAATGATTTTGCCAAGACAAGATTTGGAGGACAAAGATGGCAGAAAATGGGGATTGAAAATGACGGGTAGTGGGGGGAAAGGTCAGAAAATACAGGAGCAACTTTAATCTTGAGAGGTGGGCCTGTTTCTGGAGCTAATTAAACAAAACCAGGGAATGAGAGAGTGACAACTGGAGGAGGCCAAAGGAACAAAGATGGCAATCATTACTAAAGCATCCAAACATGCCAGCCCAAAACACACACAGAATCAGTCTCATATCAGCACACCAAACCACAGCACCCAGACCCACCTCCCTATCTCTCCCCTCTCTCTCCTTCTGCGCGACAACCCATTTTCATTTTTTACACTCTTTCCCTTGAGAGATTGTGATTTCAGTGTCCTTTCAACATCTCTATGTATCACTGCAATACCTAACAGGAAAAAGTTAGATATTCCCATATGGTTTACAGACTCACAAGCAGACAATCTTAAAACTGGGAGTGTGCAAAAGATAGCCCACTTTTTATCTTTCTTTTTACAGATTAACAGCAGCCCCAGTTCTCAGACCAATTCAACATATTGAGCTCTTCCCCACCTCTCCCCCTCTGAACCAACTGCCAACATGAGAAGAGAGAGAGAGATGCAGCGAGTTGCAGTGTTTCAAGCTCAAAGTACTTTTGAGCCTCCCAAAGAAATGTAACCATAGGCATTAAAGCTGAATGGTAGATGCTTTTGCTTGTTGTTTTGTTGTCAGGGGAATGGGGGGACCATCTTTTCCCCGTTACTTTCTGCATTTTTACCTAGCTGATTAGCTTTGCTACTTTGGAGAACTTGCAGAGGCCTATGTTCTAGCTTCTGTAGCTCTGCTGCTTATATGTTTAGACCTGTTGAAAGAAAAAAAGAGTGTGTCATGTGTGTATGGGAGAAGTGCGAACCATTGCTTTCTTCTTTGAATTATTATCTTCCAAGGTATGTTTGTTTGAACTCGCAGACTGGTGTTTGGCTTCCTTTCTTTTTCTTTCGCGTTCATTGCTTAATAAAGCGACTGGATTTCATTTTTATCTTTTTGTGGGTTTCTTCTACTGTATGCTAGTCACTTCAACTCTGTCAAACAGGGTTTGGACTTTGGAGATAGTCATCAAATGTGTCATTAATATATCCATTTGTCTCTGTTTAAGCCCTCAGCCCCTGTACTTTCCCTTCTTTACATGCTTTTGGCACACTGAATTTCTTTGCTTCGTTTCTGCGTGTTAGGCTGGAGGTTTACGCTCTAATGATTTCTACAAAGCTACTTTTTAAGTATGCAGATCTTGCAATTTGATTTTTCACTCTTACACTTAACTGGCTTTCTTTCAGTATACTATTACTTGGTTTTGCTTAGAATCTGGGAACTTTAGGCTGATTATTAACTATTCCTACTGCCTAGCGACTCACTCTCTCTTGTTGGCTCTTGATTTCTGTTTGTTTCAGGTGCAGATTATCATTATTATTATTATAGATTTTCCAGTTCAGAGTTGGGTCGTGCCTTTAGATGGCTTTTTGCATGATAAACCGATGTCTGTCTCCCTGAAATGACTATAGTTTTGAACACATGAAAAACTCAGAAGTCTCGGCCTGTTGCATAAGCCTTTATGATTGTTTGTGGCTTTCAAAGTCTAGTCATATGGAATTTTAACTTGTTTGCTTTGACAAGACACGGTTCTAAAATCTCGGGTTTATCATTCCTCAAGCCCCACAAATGAGTGAAATTGGATTCTCATTCTCATGGATTCCCCCTTCAAAATTTAAGTTCCCCTCACTGAAATTTCAACCAAAAATCTCTTGAGACGCTTCTCTGATTACCATGGTCTCCCAAGAATCATCCCCCAACCCAACTTCAAGCATTTTGCACCAGTTCATCATCTCTGACTCCTTCACGAGTCCAAACCAATTTGAAAACCATCATTTTGATGCTTATGGATCTGATTTAAGAGGCAGTAACACATTTCCTCAGTCTCTCGGCGTCTTGCCCAGCATTCAGTCTCTCGGAGAAAGAATGTCTAGATCAATAGACCTTGTTCAAGCTCCTGCAGTAGGAGAAGAGTCTGAGATCAGCCACACCAGACACTTCATGGATCTTCTTGGAGCTGCAAATGAGTCCAATCACCAAGCTCACAGGCTCTCGCTCTCCCTAGGCTCTCATGTGCTAATGCCTTCCGTTCATTACAGGCAAAGACCCTTAAACTCGGACTTCGTGAGCTCCAATTACTTATTTTCTGGCGAAGAAGCAAGAGAAGCTTGCAACCCAGGAGTGGAGCGCCTGTGTGATGATTATTCTTATGTGAGTAGCGCCTTTGCTACACCTTCAACCTCTCTCAATCGCTCTTGTTCCACTTCCTATGGAACAGAGTCTTTTGTCAATGCAGTCGGGAACTCAAGATATTTAAGACCAACTCAGTCCCTCCTTGAAGAAGTTGTTAACGCGGGTGGCAAGGCCATTGACTTGAGCAATGAAAAATATATCGGTAGGTTGTCCCGAAGTGGCAGAAGAGGAGCTCTAGGATTTGCTTCTGAGCTAAAAGCAGAATTGTGTGGGAATGGATCATTATCAGCTGAAAAACAAGATATTCAGATAGAAATAGCGAAACTTATTGGCTTGTTGGAGGAGGTGAGTCTAAAACTTCTGTTGTTTGCTGGTAATTTAAATTGACTGCTTTGTATTTCATAATTTGTTTTGGGTTTTCACTGGATCCTCAGGTTGAGAGCAGATATGAGGAGTACTATCATCAAATGGAAGACGTGGTATCCTCCTTCGAGGTGATAGCAGGTGTGGGAGCAGCCAAGTCTTACACTGCTCTTGCCCTTCAGGCCATGTTTAGACATTTTTGCAGCTTGAGAGATGCCATTATATCTCAAATCAATGTGGCAAGAAGAAAGCTTGCCCAAGATTTGCCGAAAATCAGCACAGGATTTTCACAACTTAGCTTGTTTGACCAAGAGGGTAGAAACAGCCGAATGTCTCTTCAACAGCTGGGAATGTTCCAAAGCCACCGGCAAGCATGGCGACCCATAAGGGGATTGCCGGAGACCTCTGTGGCTATCCTTCGGTCATGGCTCTTCGAACACTTTCTCCACCCGTACGTGCTTCGACCCTCTAAACTGAATTAATGTCTATAATTTGATTGATACTGATCAATGATTCTCATGCAGTTACCCAAATGACTCTGAGAAGTTAATGTTGGCATCACAGACAGGCCTGACTAAGAACCAAGTACTCTCTCAACAATCCAGAATCTTGATCTCTGTCCATTATTTTTGCTTTAATGGTTTAGTCTTAACTGGTAACGGTTGTTTCAGGTCTCAAATTGGTTCATAAATGCTCGGGTTAGACTATGGAAGCCTATGATAGAAGAAATGTACAAAGAGGAGTTTGCAGAGTCTTCAGTAGAGTCGGATCCATTAGTAGCGAGCAGTTCCACAAGGTGCGAGTGATAATGGAGAGGGATGGAAAGGGTAGCAAAAACCCGACTCAAATGGTCTTGAGCTCACTGCGCAGATCGATGTTCACTTTGTTCCGAATTTTAAATGTAAAAGCAAGCTTTATTATGAATATAATTCGGAGGAGTTAAAAAAGGATACGGCTTGAACTACCCTTTACATGGGGCAGGCACAGACTTCTGGTTTGACTGCTTAAGGTGCATTTTCGCCACCGAGACAATCACAGTGGTGTTGGTTTATTCACCAAATAATAATTGCCCATTTGCCCCTACATATAATAGAATATAAATAACAAAAATATCAATCGGTGGTCAATTCCGTAATTATTTTTTAACTACCTTGAACTTATTCAGATTCACTTTATTTTTTTATTTTTTTAACTTTGGTTCATAAATTGAAAATCAAATTTGTGATCCAAATAACTATACGCATAAACAGAAAATAAAAAACAATATGAGATTTTTAATATAGTTCAACTATAGATGTGATCCTTACATCTATAAAGTGCACCAATGTTTAACAATCCATTAATCAAAAGAAACAAGAAAAATTACAAAGGTAACGCTCTCGAAAACACCTCTTGATTGTGATGACACTCTCTCAAAAAAGCAAAACTCTAAAATATAAAAGACTTAAATATATTATAAAGACAAATTTATCATTCATCTCATTAAAAAAAATTCAAAAGTCGTTGCCCCATTTAATCTTAGGAAATAACCAAGTATTTCAATATAATAAAATTGATTCAAACTTCACAGTCGTTACGAAATCGAATTAATCCTTCTATGTTTTTTTATTCTCAAAATTAAAAAGATTTAACATGTGTTGAGTATATATATATATTACCCGGTCCAACCAAACCAAATTAAATCGATTTTAGTTTTATCGCAGAATTGAAGGCGACAAAATGGCTGTATTGTCCTTCAAATTTGATTCGTTTGATTTTCAATGTATCTAAATGAATTTTGTTTGTGGGGCCAAATTTAAAATCTGGATCCACAAAATATCCAACCATGTCCATGTATTTAGTATTTTAATACATAGTATTTTCATCTTATGAAATTGCGGTTTCCAGAAGAGAGGAGAGGAGAAATGAAGGCTACCGTGAGTTCTTGCTTTTCTTCTATTTCCATCATCCCTCCCTCGTCTCTAGTCCACGACCCTCACTCTCCATTCCCTCCAGTCCGTCTTCGTCCAATTCCTGCTTTTACTCTCAGAACGCACTCCACTACTTCTTTCAGACTCGTCAGAGTTCTCCAACGAGGAGTTGGAGTCGTGTCTCCCGACGACCTGTCTCCACCGGAGCCCGTGATTGATGTGAAAGAGGAAGAGGTGTTTGCAGTGGTTGATGGAGTCGCAGGAACCAAAGCCGAAGAGAAAACCCTAAAGGCCCCCACTAGAGTTAAGAAGAAGGGAGGTGAAGGAGAGAGTGATGATAATAGGTTCAAGCTGCGTAACGGAAGAGAGGTTCATTTTCTTTACTCTCTGTTTAGGTTTCTGGGAGAGAATTTTGATTGCCCAAATCAAAGTAAAAGAAAAGAGAACTGACTTTGATTGTTTAATTTTCCATTTAGTAGCAAGAATCTATTCCCTTTAAGTGCTCGAAATCAAAGTAAAATAAAAGAAAGTTGAAGTTGTACATTTGACAGGAGTTATTGGAGGAAAACTCAAAAGAAATGGACTTTTAGGGTTTCCATGCATCTGACACATTGTCTTTAGAATTGGATTATTGATCATTCGTTTGATTTCTTTCTGAAATTCAACCTTCAATATTACTAATACAACAATCCAGAAAAAAAATCACTCGCCTGCGACATGTGTTATGGTTCCTTTTTCCCCTAAATAAATTGCTTTTGTCTTGCCAATCGGTCTCTCCTTAAGCTCAGTGTGGATAGAACATGGAAAGGATACGGAAGCCAGGCAGGGACGAAACTATAAGATAAGTCACTATAGTTTCGTATACAAAAAACCTATAAGCTTTGGGAAGACATATATTTATTACTGTATACAAAAAAAATCCCGGTCATCATGTAGAATTTATTACTGCTTTCTATTTTTAAAAACAAAAAATTAGAAGTGCATCCAAAAGAACACAAAGTAAATGGAAATTGAACAGCAATGATTGTGTTTGGGTTGCTGACATTTCAAATCATACAATGATGGGTTGAAGGGGAGTGGCTTTAAAAGAATCTTCTTTTTTTTTTTTCAAACTGACTTCCTGGCAACTAATTGAAAGCATAGAGGAAAACAACAGTATGTAGATATTTTTCATGCCTGTGTAAAGTAAAATGTGTTGTCAGTGGGAAGAGCACTGATTAAGCAAGTGAGAAGGAGGATGTAGTTCCATCGGAAAGTGATGCAAAGAGAGCAGTAGTGCCGATCAAGATTTTTCTTGAGGTTGTGAGAGTTTACGTTTGAACTATGATTTAACATTGTATATAATCCTAGATAAAAATAGAACAGGATTTATGTTGCTGACTCCATTTAATTGGGATAACCCTTTGTTGAATTTAGTTGATTTATAGACTAACTTTTATTAATAAGATCTGAAGCATTATCATTTATCAAAAAAAAAAAAAAAAAAAAACGATCTGAAGCATTATCAGCAGGCCAACAATATTATCCTGCTTTGTAGTTGGGAATGCTATAATGTTAATTTTTTTTCTGGTTAGTGGGAGAATCAATGAACTTGGATTCATTCCCAAAGAGATGAAGGATGGATATGCGCACAAACAGGGATGAGCAGTTATAGAGTAGTTTTTTTATTTATTTAATAATTCAGTAAGCCAATGGGGAAAACCAACTCCCCTTTTCACTTCAGATGATATAATTCCTACAAAATGTACAAAATTTTTGTCTTAACCTTTCATATTTACTCAATATATCAAGCCAAGTTTGAACTACTACTTAATGTATTATCTTTGCTAAGCTGTTTCTGGTAAAGAATTAATTGGATAGATAATAATATTTTCAGGTTTTTGAGGAAAAAGCATACCTTGTTGCTGTTGAGCTCAAAGGTGACATGGAGTATTCCTTCAGCATAGAAGAATCACTTAAGGAACTGGCCCAGTTAGCTGACACTGCTGGACTTATGGTTGTTGGTTCTACATCTCAAAAGTAAGTATTGCTGAATGTTTGTCCGTCTAAATGCAAGTAAATATATGTTTGTTCAAACAGGTCAAAGTTTTGGATAATGTGACCCATCAAATGTTGCGTTTTATCGCTAAACTATTGATGAATGTCTGTCAAAATGGACATTTATACTTTAAGGAGTATTAGACATTCCCTATGAATGTATAACTGTGCCATTTGTCCTTCTAAATTTTTTTAAAATAGCTAGCCAGCTGGCTTAAATTTCTAATGCTACTATCCAATACGAGATAGATTTAACTGCTTGTACATGTAGATTGATGACTTGTTTTCTTATGGTACAGACTTAGTACTCCAAATCGAAGGACATATATTGGATCTGGCAAGGTTGCAGAAATTAAGAGTGCAATCCATGCACTGGATGTTGAGACCGTAATATTTGATGATGAGCTTTCAGCAGGGTAGGTCTGAATGAATTATTTTCTTCACCCACTGATATGTTTACTGTTGATATAGGTTCCAAATTTTGTGATTCAATTTGACTTTTCCAGCTTTTTTCTATTATTCATTGTCATCATCTTTCTCATGATGTAAGTTTTGTGAAATTCCAACCAATAAGAAGAAGGATGTTAGTTACTCAGTACCCTTTATGGGTTGGAAACTTGCATGATTGCATGCTACCTTCTTCTTGATGTAGGACAACCCTAGGGTGGTTGCCTACAATCAAGTGGGCAAGGCTTCACTTTTTCTTTAGGATTAAGGAGAGGAACGGGGAAATATTAGAGTAGCTGTGAGAGGAAAATGAAAGTGAGAAACAAGAAAGGAAAAAAAGGGGGTAAAAAATGAAAAAGCAAAACCTTGTCTTACTAGGGCCTTCAAGGAGTTTTGCCTAGAATAGAAACAACAGTCTCACCATTGGAAGTTGGAAAGTATATAGAAAAGTTTGTATTATTCATATTCATTCATGAATGTAGTTTTATACGAACTGGTTTTATTTATGAACTAAAGAAAAGCATCAAAACTGAATAAAAATATAAAAAAAGAAACTTGACTTACACAGTTACTTATTATGACCCTTATTTTGTTCCTTAAGTTCCAAAAATTTTTAAATAATAGAATTAAAAAGAAAATGAAAACTTTCTTTATGGAATTAGAAACTTAAACTTTTTAGAAATTTCTTGTAATAAAAAGGACTTCAGATTCTAAAAAATGACTCAGATAGAAACTTTTGAAGAAGAGATTTTTTTAGAAAATAGAAAGTTTTAAAACTTCCCTAATTTTAAAATCCTCTGATTCCTTTTCTTCCTTTCTTGCATACATCTTGAAGGGCTCTTTCCCATGAAGCCTGTGTGAGCTCTACATGGTGTTTAGGGCTATGGTTCTTTGTTATGTAGGTTATCACAGCTTTTCTAAGCGCTTTAACCCCCTGTTTTCTTTTCTTTTACTCATCCTCTTGTCCTTGTAATACCATCAGCTTGAATCAAATCGCACCTAACTACTGGTACAGCATTGGTTTTTCTTTAACAGCGTGAAACAATCTAAACCTTCCCCTCTTTAGTTCCTGATTCATGCAACTTCAATTTCTTGTGGGCGCATTTGTTGCTTATCATTTCTCGCAGGTTTCTTATGACCTTGGATCCTCTCTTCCTTTTACCTAGGAAATTTCACAAGTACTGAGATGTGGAGGAGAAGTCCTCTTATATGTGTCGCAAACACGTGTAACACATGCACATATATTTTTTTATATGAATACATGTTTATCCTATATGAAGTAACTTTAATCTGAGATTTGAAATTCTAGGCAATTGCGTAATTTGGAAAAGGCTTTTGGTGGAGATGTTAGAGTCTGTGACCGCACTGCCCTCATCCTTGATATCTTTAACCAGCGAGCAGCAACACATGAAGCAGCTTTACAGGCAAATGTTTTACTGTGCTTTGAAATAAAATTTTGTGGAAATATTCTATAATTTCATATTGAAAGGAAAAAATTGTCCTTTTAGGTTGCATTGGCACAAATGGAATATCAGTTGCCACGTCTCACGAAGATGTGGACTCACCTTGAGCGTCAAGCAGGAGGCAAGGTGAAAGGAATGGGTGAGAAACAAATTGAAGTGGATAAGCGTATCTTACGCACTCAAGTGAGTTACCTTTCTGGTACTAGTTTGACAGGCTAAATCATATATAGAGACCCCATTCTGATCCTTGAGACCTGGCTCAAGTTTGCAGGGGTTGGGTGAGGATGTGGGATGTTCCAAGTTTGAGTCCCAATTATTTGATTTTTTGCATTCTTAGATGTTATTGGAAGTTACATACATGAGTAATATATATATATTTTTTATTTTTTTAATAATTTAGTGCATTATTATAATTATCTCATTATAGGACTGGTTGGCATGGTGACCTAGGCCCCCTGATTAGGTGGATCCTTCAGAAAATATATGGAGAAAGACCATGCTCCCTTTTTCCATTTTCTAGATAGGAACAGACAAACAGTCTCAACTATGAGTACACAAGGGCAAAGTTAGTCAATCAAAAAAACTAAAATGATGACCCCATTTCAATGGGGGATAATTAGGGATGCAAATGCTAGCTGTATTTCCTTGTTAAATTTTAGTTTTGCTTATGCTTTTCTCTGAATTTGACTCTTCCTATGGAATTCCTTACATGTTTGCATTGATAGATTGGTGCTCTTAAAAAAGAGCTAGAATCAGTTCGGCAACATCGGAAGCAGTATAGAAACCGGCGTTTCTCTGTGCCCGTTCCTGTTGTATCTTTGGTAAGTAGTACACTCATATGGAGTTATAAAACATTGCAAGTATGATTGTTTTTTTTACTGATCTTTACATGAACATACAACCTATTTTCTGATATCTAAGGTTGGGTACACAAATGCTGGAAAGAGTACACTCCTAAATAGATTAACTGGGTCTAATGTTCTTGCTGAGGATCGGTTATTTGCAACACTTGATCCAACTACAAGAAGGGTGCAGGTCAGTCAAATATATTCATAGAAACTTCTTTCTATGACATTTTTAATATGCTATCTTTTGTCTTAAAAGCTATGCACTGGTGTCTTCCATGCAGTAGCTAATTGGTTCCTGGTTTTTGGAAACATTCCATTCACAGGCTACAAACTCTTGTTATGATTGCCTTGTAGTTGTAAATAAAAATCAAACTGGTTAATAGACAAAACTTGGTGAAATATATGTATATAAATAGTTTTTGCTATTTAATTCCATTTGTTAGGTGGTAATATGAGATGCCTGTTTTACTGGGTTGCTGTCCAGATGAAGAATGGTAGGGAATTTCTTCTCACAGATACAGTTGGATTCATCCAAAAGTTACCAACTATGCTGGTAACAGTCGTCTTTCTTCCCATGGTTTACCTTTCCGTCACTACTTGATGCCCGGGAAATCTTGTACTAATGTCAATTGCTATAGGTTGCGGCCTTCAGAGCAACATTGGAGGAGATATCAGAATCATCACTTTTGGTGCATGTGGTGGACATTAGGTATAATTTGGTAAACTGTGGTTGGGACTTAATTCTATTGAACACTACTATTATCTTATATAATGTATATATATATTTTGCTGTAATGTTCAGCCATCCACTAGCAGAGCAGCAGATAGATGCTGTGGACAAAGTTCTGTCAGAATTAGACGTGTTGTCAATTCCAAGATTGATGGTCTGGAACAAGGTATAGGGAGAAATTTTCCTTGGAATTTGGGTCAGAAACTAGTTCAGGGAAACAAATGGTTGAATTTTACTATTCAGTATATCAATAGCGAACATAGTGGCATCCCTTCTCTTTTCCTTTTGTTTTCTTGATTATGTACCGAGAAGTTTCATATTGATTTTCATTACTCACCTGATTTTCTTTCCTTCTTTTTTGGTTCCTTTTGAAATTAATTAATTGGTTAGTACACAACAGTTTACCCAGATTCTGGGCACTCCATGCAAGATAAGTTAATAGGAACATTTTAACCATCCAATTGAAGGAATGGTTAAGGTCATGCACATTAAGTTTTTGGTCACATACTTTGCTGGCTGCGAATTGGGATCATTTGATTTTTATTTTTATTTTGTGTCACTAATATCAAGCTTGTTAATGATGTTGATAATTAATTATTCAGTTCATACACCAGCCTCAATTTTTTACTTCTTGCATCGTGAGCTTTTTCTAGCATGCGTAACTTCTTCAGCTGTTTATGGCAGGTTGATAAAGCTAGCAATCCTCAAAAAATCAAATTGGAAGCAGAGAAAAGAGAAGATGTTGTCTGCATATCTGCTTTAAATGGTGATGGATTGAATGAATTCTGCAATGCAGTTCAGGAAAAATTGAAGGTACTAGGATAATAACAGAAATCTCTCATTTAATCCAAAATTGCTAGTGTGTTCATTCCTGTTACCAAGAATGCCCTGGAAGTCAAGTCTCTAGGTGGTTTTGCCAGAGATCTTTGATTGTGTCACGCTTCACGATGGAAAGAGCTATCCCTGTTGTGTTGCTCATTTGGACAATTACAGGATACTGAGAGTGCATGTCAACATGATATTTCAAAGACCTTGTTCATCTGTAGTAAAAGGGTGTTATTGATGACAGGATTCTATGGTTTGGGTGGAAGCTTTGGTCCCATTTGACAAAGGGGAACTCCTCAGTACCATTCATCAGGTTGGAATGGTGGAGAGAACTGTGAGTATAATTACTGATGGACTTCGAGTTAATTTTTGTTTTGTATTTTTCAGTTTTATGCGTCTTTATGCACTCACTGATAAAATCATTATGGTAACATACTTCACTAATAAATTGAATTCGCTGATCTCATATAGTCTTCTAACAACATGGCCTCCGGTCTAAGTTTCTCATGCAGTTTTTACCCTCGATTTTAGGAATATACAGAAAACGGGACATTGGTCAAGGCACATGTTCCCCTTCGGTTCGCAAGGCTACTCACCCCCATGAGGCAACTCTCTAAATCATGACCCAATTCTTCTTAGATAACCACTTAATGCTCTAAGTTTGTGGCATAACTCATCATCATCATCTGAGACATTTTTGTATTGTTCGGAAAAAGAGATTCTGATCCCTGTGCTATCGAGCTGTCCTTGTATTATCCTTCTGGCCAATGAAAGGCTTGTGTATATAGCATATACCCAGCTCATAGTGTTCCCTTGGTATAACAAATCTGAAAAAAAATGCGAACAAATGACTTGATGTACTTAAACTGTTTGTAACAACATACAAGTATGGTTATAAAGCTGCCAATAACGCTGTCTTGGCCCTCTGGTTTTATGTAAATGGAATCATCTGTCTGGTCATGCTTTGCCGTTTACTGTTTTCTGCCCCTCCAAGCCTCCACTGCATTGTGAGCTTGGAATGCAATTGTTTCAAGGTTAATGAGCAGGGAAAGCACGCAGGTAGGAGGTCGGGTCGGGTCGTATAAAGTTCAACTTAACAAGTTTATCCACATAATCCGTTTAATGACCATGTTAAGTTGAACTTTATGATTGTGTTTGGTAATAAGGAATGAAAATAAATACTTTGTTTTCATTGGAATTTAGTGGTTCTAATTATTGTGTTTGTATATATATATATATATATGTAAAATTTAATATTAAGTAAAAATAGGAATAAAAATGAGAAAAAGAAATAAATTGTCAATATTATTTGGACATAAGATTTTAAATAATTATATAAAAAAAAATCTCATTGTACATAATTTGAAATAATTTTTTATTTTCATTTAAATAAAATCCTTGAGAGTTTTTTTGTTCTTTTGTTCTTTTGGCTAAATAATATAAACCGATTTAGGTGTGTGATTTAAAAATAAAATTGTTTTTAAAATTTTTTGTTATTGTCCTTTAGAAACATTTTTTAAAAATAAACTAAAATAGAGAATTGTTCCTTCCATTTTTTTTCATTAGAGAAAATAAATGTTAAATCACGTGGAATTTGTATTGAATTTATTAATAAATTTGATAATTTTAAAAAATAATTTCAAACTCAAAATATATATGTATATACATATATAATGATTATAAAAAATAATTAATGTTTCAAAATTTTTAATAAATTTTGTAATTTTTAAGAATAATTTGAAATTTAAAAATTGATTAATTAATTATAAATTAAATAAAATAATTCATAATATCATCTTTGCAATTGAGTGATAAATTTATGTATATAATGAAAATTTTAGCTTATTTACACCTTAAAAATTAAAATTTTATTTGTTTTCATATTTATTTAAATTATAATAGTATTAGCAATTTTGAATCATTTTTTTTTTAACAAAATAAATTAAGTATTCTTTTATAAGAATGTTAATATCCATATTTTTATAATATTTATAAAATCATATAGATGGTATTAAAAATTATTAATTTTGAATTATTATTATTTATTTTTAACAAAATAAATCAATTAATGTTAGTATGTATATTTTTATAATATTTATAAAAATATATAATTTATGATTTTATTATATTATTAATATTAATATTTTATTAAAAATTATTTATTTGTAATTAAAATTTATTTTTATTTTTAATAAGACATGCATATAAATTGAAAAAACAATTTGTATTTTTTCCAAAATCAAATACAAATTAATTTTTAAAAAACAACTTATATAAAAAGTTATTTAATTTTTTTATTTTTAAAAATAACTTACATTAAGGAATCAAAATACTTTTTATTTCAAATAAATTAAAATCTCACTTATAAATAAATTTTAATTTTCATTTGAATTACTTTTAATTTCTTATCATTTTTTAAATTATTCAAATATGAGAATGAAAAGAAAAATGAATCAAATGTCCATTCTAATTCTTCTTTCTTCCGTATCAAAGACGCTCCACTTCTCACGTAACAAAGACACCCCATATCAATTGTTAAGTTAGAAATAAACTATTAAGACGTCTTTAATAAGTCAAATTCACTCGTTTTTAATATGATTTTTAACTTTGTAAGTTTATGAAATTCATAATTAAACAAATATTACTAATTTTTTTTATAACTTTTAAATATATAATTTTAAGAAACTTTAGTAGTCAATTCCAAATAAAGTCATTAATTAAACTGGTTATACGGATTCTTATGATCAATGCATGAACAAGATGAATTTGTGGAGAGAATTGATAGAACATTTCTAAAGTGAGGTTTAAATTAAGGAATTCCAATGGAGAGAAAAAGGGTGTACGTTTTGATTTAAAGCCAGCCTACGCTTCACTTGTCCTGGAGCTTGCGTGGCCTTCGGCTTTCTGTGAGCTGGACGCAACTTGATGAGGACGGAGATTCAGTCTTTGGGAATCGTAGACCAGTAAAACATCTAGATTCTAGAGAAAACTGGGGATAATTCACTGAAGAGAGAGAAAAGGCACAATTTTTTTTTTTTTGAACAATGAAGTCAACCAGGTCAAGATAGGCCACAACAATGTTCATGGAGCAGGTTGTACCAGAAGCACCGTCAAAACCAAACCCCTCATCAACAACTTGACATAGTCATAACCTATCCATTTTAGGAGTCACTTCAGAGGATTTGGTAGGGAAAGTGGTTGGTTTTATCACTTGAAATCTACTATAAACATGCTGCAGAAGCCACCCACGTTATTCACTTATTCCTATCTCTGTAACTGCACTCCTAGAATTGGAGCTGTTCAAAATGGCTTTCTTCAAAGTTCTCTATAGCTTTTTCATGCTGACGGCTTTCCATTCTTCCACATTCTCCCTTGCCCACCCTGGTGTTGATTTTGGCTGGGATGGTAGCTTCCATCCTGGAGGAAGGTTTTCTGGTCTCTTTCCAGGCTTCTATCAGTACTCATGCCCTCAAGCTAACGACATTGTCCTGTCAGTCTTGGATAAAGCCATTGCAAAAGAGCCCAGGATGGCTGCCTCTCTCCTTAGGCTTCACTTCCATGACTGTTTTGTGCAGGTTGCTAAAAACAATCGTTCTTTTCTTGCTTAAGCTTCATGTAGAAGAGTTGTATCTTTGCTTCTCTTCCTTCCAAAAGATGCTTTTCTACTCTCGTGTACTTGCTTACGTCTTAATACAATGTACGTAATTCTGCCATTTTGATGGGCATTGTTGCTCAATGGTTTGATTTTTACAGGGCTGTGATGCATCCATCTTGTTGGACGATAGTGCAAGCATAGTCAGCGAAAAGGGGTCAGGGCCGAACAAGAACTCAATTAGAGGATTTGAAGTGATCGATGAGATCAAGGCCAAGTTGGAAGAAGCATGCCCCCAGACTGTTTCTTGTGCAGACATTCTAGCCCTTGCCGCACGTGGCTCCACTGTACTAGTAAGCCGCTTAATTGGAAGTTCAAACTTCATATGATTATGTAGATTGTAGAATACATCAGTCCTGAAATTCACATATATTTTTTCTTGTGCTTTTTTGCTAAAAAAGTTTGGTGGGTTGTGGTGAAACAGAGAGGTGGACCATTTTGGGAGCTCCCACTGGGGAGGAGGGACTCAAAAACAGCAAGCCTTACTGGCTCAAACAACAACATTCCTGCTCCAAACTCCACACTTCAAAACCTCATAACACTCTTCAAACGCCAAGGCCTAGATGAAGTTGACCTTGTTGCCCTCTCTGGTGTGTTCAGTTTGTCTTCTGTATTTTTATTCTTTTTTATTCTTTCATGTTATTACATTTCCTTTCAAACGACAACTCCCTCCTTGACGTTTTCATTTGTTATCTTTTGCAGGAGGGCACACGATTGGAATGGCAAGATGCGTGACCTTCAAGCAGAGGTTGTATAATCAAAATGGAGACAACCAGCCAGATGAGACCCTAGAGAAAGCCTACTACAATGGCTTGAAATCAGTGTGTCCAAAATCAGGGGGTGACAACAACATATCTCCCTTGGACTTTGCCTCACCTGCCAAATTTGATAACACCTACTTCAAGCTCATTCTCTGGGGAAGAGGCCTGCTCACTTCAGACGAAGTGCTTCTCACTGGGAATGTGGACAAGACTGAGGAGCTGGTTAGGAGATTTGCCGAGGATGAAGCCCTCTTTCTCAACCAGTTTGCCACTTCAATGGTGAAGATGGGGAACATCTCTCCGCTCACTGCTCTAAATGGTGAAATTAGGACCAACTGCCACCGCATTAACTAAGCAAGAAGGTTGTTTAATGGGTGTATTTCTTCTGTCATGTTTGTAATATGTTTAAGCTTTCTATTGCCACTCTGTCATTTGTTCCTTGACGATGAAAAAAAAATAACTATAATTTTAAAATTTGTGTCAATTCCGAAAGTGATGTGTAGGAAAGAAATTAAAAAAATAAAAATAAAAATGAAGAGGGTATTTTTGGCCTTTTAATATTTAAAAATAAAATAAAATAAAATAATAGATGAGGTGTTGGGAGTTTGGGTCCTTCTTCGGTACCCACTCTTTATTTTGGAGTACCTACCTACATTTGATCCAAATAATAAAATGACGTGTGTAAAGTACATGTCATTAAAAAATTTATAAAAACTTATTAGTAACTTCTTGGTAAGAAATAATTACATGCATTTCATACAATCTAAATATTACAACTTTTTTTTTATAATTTATTATTAAATATCAAATATAATTTGTTATTTAATAAACTACCTAACTCTATCTAAAAAAGAAAATTTTACAAGTTTGAAACTTTTTGAGGGAGAAAATTTAAAATTTGTATTATATGAAAAGAACGAAGGATTTCAAGTAATTACAAGTGTCAAAGGTAATATTTGATATATTTTTATTTAAATATAAATTTAGGAGGTAGAAATGTAATGTTAAATAATGAATATGTAATGATTTATAAAATTTAAATTTTAGAAATTTTTATGAGTTAATTATTAAATTTTGTTATCAAATTGTTATTAATATGTTTATATTATTATTTTTTTCATAGATTAAATTTAAGGATGAAGTTTTGTATGTCTTAAAGAATACATTATATGAAAGATGTCAAGTGATTACAAGTGTTAAAATGTAACATTTGTTATATTTAGTTAAAAAGGTAACATTTGTTATATTTTTTTTCATTTAAATATAATTGTTATAGATAGAAATGACATTTAAATATGTAATGATTTGTAACATTTAGATTTTTGAATTTTTTTTATAAGTTATTATTAATCAAATTGAGACCATTTAGTCATTTGTTAAGAAATTGTCATCAATATTTTTATATTATTATTTTGTGTATTCGTAGATTAAATTTGAAAATTAAGTTTTATATATCTTGAAGAAGAAAAACAATATGAGAGTGGGTACGAAAATTGTGAGAAGGGATGTGAACTTTGTGAAAATGGGTGCAAACTTTGTGAGAGGGGGGCGGACTTTGTGAAAGGGGGGCGAACTTTGTGAGATGGTGTGCAAACTTTGTAAGGGGGATATAAACTTTGTGAGAGGGGATGCAAACTTTATGATATGGGATACGAACTTTGTGAGATAGATGGTACGAAAATTGTGAGAAATTGTATGAACTTTATGAGAGTGTACGAACTTTGTGAGATGGGGTACGAACCTTGTGAGATGGGGTACAAACCTTGTAAGATGGGGTACGAACCTTGTGAAATGTGGTACGAACTTTGTGAAATGTGGAACGAACTTTGTGAGAAGGAGTACGAATTTTGTAAGAGGTGGTACAAACTTTGTGAAAAGGGGTACGAACTTTATGAGATAAGATACGAAGTTTGTGAAAAGGGGTACGGACTTTATGAGATGGGGTACGAAGTTTATGAAAGGGGGTATGAACTTTGTGAGAGTAAATACGAACTTTGTGAAAATGTGTACGAACTTTGTGAGAGATGATACAAACTTTGTGAGAGGGTGTACGAACTTTGTGAGATGGTGTACGAACTTTGTGAGAGAAGTTATGAACATGACATTCTTCACAAAGCATTTTTCCCAATGTTCCTTGAAAAGAGCTACTAAGTCATCAAAAGACCAATTTGTCAAACCATGAGGCCCTTCTTGGATGGATTCCCATATATTTTCTAAAACTTTTTTCTCAGGTTCCGTTAATGACATTTGTAAAATTCATCTTTTTTTATCTGACTATAAAATATATTCCCCTTCTAAACACTTGAAAATATTTTTTACACACGATTCGCATGTTCATTTGTAAAATGACTAGGGTACCTCTTGTAACTCATAAGCGTATTCGCATGTTCATTTGTAGAATGACTAGGGTACCTCTTGTAACTCATAAGCGTATCCAAACACAACCAAGGTCCTCTATCATTTAGTACTCTCTTAGTTGTCTTCATTTCTACCATTTTGCACTTCACCAAAAGAATTTAATTTAATTTTAATGAGTAACATATACTTATACTTTAACTAAATATTTGAGCAAATCAAAATTTAATTAGAAAGACAATTATTAAAAAAAAATGTCTCCCTCAAATTTTTATTATTACTTTATACCCAAATCAACATTCATAATTTCAAATAAACAATATAACAAGTAATAAGGGACTCTTTTAAAATGATAGACTTATATTCCAATCTGCATTATTATTTCTAACTTTTCTAACACTAAAATTTTTATCATTCAAAAGTCTAGAATTTTATTACATTTAAATGAAAAATTAAATTGATTTATATAAAATATTTTATTTGATATTTAATTTCTAAAATTTTATTAAAAATATGTGGTAACAACTTTTTCTATTCATTTTAATTTATTTAAATAATTAAAATTATTAATAATTTATCTTATCAAATTAATTTTAATTCATAAAATATGTTGATAAAAATCGATCAAAATATACATGGATAATTAATAAATATTTATATAGAAAGCGGAAAATTGTTCTCATGGATGAAAATATCGGTAATCATGGATATATCGGTAACTTGATTTTATAGATATATCGGAGAAATATCGACGGATATTTTGAAAAAAAAAAATTTGTAAGCAAAAAATTGATCAAAACTCATGGATATATAAAAAAACCTTGTATTAATATAATTAAAAGTATAATAGACAATTTAAAGTTGTTTTGATGAATAATTTAATATATATGGATATATATAATTCGATATTATACATAATTATATTATATCAATTGTACTTATACACTTATTATGAAGTTTCATGAAAAACTTATTTTAGTAAATATCAATAATTTATACATATTATTACATAGCTTGAGGTTCAATTCTGACCATTGGATCACATCCAGTTTTAATTTGGACCATCGGATGCATAAGAGTCCAATTTGAAATATCAATAAAATATTTTATTTAAGATTTAATTTCTAAAATTTTATTAAAAATATGTGGTAATAATTTTTTTATTAACATTAATTTATTTAAATAATTAAAATTATTAATAATTTATCTTATTAAATTAATTTTAATTCATAAAATGTCATCGATAAAAATCGAAATTTTAATCCATGGTAATGATTTAATCAAAATAAAGATGAATAATTAATAATTATTTATATTGAGAGTGGAAAATTGTTCTCATGATATGTTTCCTTCTTTTTTAATCTCTAATAAATCTAAAAATAAAAAAGGCCACCCACTTCTCTCACTCGGGCATCAAGAAGCCCCTTCTGAAGTTGCCCTCCAGACGAGAGAATCCCTAAAATGGCCCTATTTTCCTCTGCCACTCTCAATCCTCCCAGGTACTAATCTAATCTTGTTATTTATTTTTATTTTTCTGCAACCCCGTTTGATTCCCAAGAAAATCCATCCCCCATTCATTTTCCGGGAAAGTTCATCCTCGTTTGATTTCCGAGAAAATCCATTCAAAACCCCCAAGGAAAACCAGAAAGATTGCTTTTTTTTTTTTTTTGCTTCCTGTGTTTTCTGGATCTGTTCTAGGGGTCGCTTTGCTTTTGTGCCATTGGATTTAAATTTCACGAACCCTAAATCCACGATTTTTGAGCCAGGCTAAAAAACACGACCTTTGCCTGCAAATCATGATCAGATTTTGTATCCTGTGCGCGGGCTGGACTGGTAGGAAATATCGGGAAATTTCCCGAAAAATCGGAAATAAAATCGGCGATACAAACCGAAAATTCGCCGATAAATTGCAGCATCCGGCGATTTTTGGAAGATTTCGCCGATTTTTCTCCTGCATCCATTTTTCGGCGATTTTTTCGCCGATTTTAACCGAAATTTGGCGAAATTTCTCACATTGACATTTCGTCCCCCTCTTTCGTATCGCCGGCCACCGAAACCCGAAATTTCGGCGAAATCTAGGCGAAAAAAAATGGAAACTTTCATCCTTGCTCATGATTTGTTTTTTGTTTTATTTATTTATTTATCTTTACTAAATCTAAAAATCAAAAGGGTCGCCCACTTCTCCCACTCGGGGCCTCGGGCATCAAGAAGCCCTTTTCTGAAGTTGCCCTCCAGACGAGAGAATCCCTAAAAAGGCCCTATTTTCCTCTGCCAGTCTCAATCCTCGCAGGTACTAATCTAATCATGTTATTATTATTTTTTTAACCCCCGTTTGATTCCCAACAAAATTCATCCTCGTTTGATTTCCGAGAAAATCCATGCAAAACATAAGGAAAACCAAAAAAATTGCTTTTTTTTTTGCTCCCTGTGTTTTTTGGATCTGTTTTAGGGGTCTCTTTGCTTTTGTGCCATTCGATTTAAATTTCACCAACCCCAAATCCACGATTTTTGAGCCAGGCTGAAAAGCACAACCTTTGCCTGCAAATCATGATCAGATTACCTAATAGCTTATGTTTTTTTTTAAAAAAAAATGGACAGATTTTGTATCCTGTGCGCGGCCTGGACTGGTAGGAAATATCGGGAAATTTCCCAAAAAAATCGGTAAAAATATTGTGTCTTTCTCAGAAATATCACCGAACTTTTTCGACATTTCAATCACTACCATGACATAGGATGAGTGAAGTACCTGTTCTGGGGGAGTGGCTAGAGTTCCCTGCAGGGGAGATTGGTTTCGGATACTCTGCCAAAGCCCGCCTGATTCTTTTCTTGCTGATTTCTCTTCTCTCTGATTTCTCCTTCAAAATCCCCACTCAGCTCACTCTCTGTAAATTCTCATTTCACCAGAAAATTCCATCTCCACACCCTCAAATTATTGAAGCTTAACTCTCTAAAATCCAGGAAAAGTTGCAATGCCCATCAGTCTAAATAGCTCACCTCTCTGAAAATACCCCATCAGTCTAATACTCATCAGACAAGTTTTTGTCTTTAGACAAGATGGAGCGGGAAATCACTAGGAAATTCTCACTAAATTAGATGTCGAGTAAGTTTAGGAAATTGAGATCCTCCCCGCACGCGAGCGAACGGGCATTCTTCTAATCTGCCGCTTAAAACGTCGTCGTTTTAACAACATCTAGGACTCCATTGTTGCAGAGGATCACAGATCGAAACATGAAACCCTAGAAACGGGAAAAATATTTGTCAAGATCAGAGATCTAAACCAAATCGATGGCGAAACAGTCGACGTCGTGGTTGACATTTCACAAGAGGTGGCCTCTCTTGCTCGTGGCATTGCTTTCAACATCCACCGTGATAGTCTTGCTCATCAGAGCCGCATCCGATTCCTGCAACACTAATTCCGTTACTACTACTACTATTACTACTACTCCCCATTACAGCTATGAGAACACTCGAATTCAGGTAACCTCACAAGTTGAAACCCCATCGAATCCTCTCCGATTCATGAAATCCAAGCTCGTCCTCTTGGTTTCTCACGAGCTTTCTCTTTCTGGTATTGTCTTCTTATCTTTGAACCATTGTGATTCCTTGATTTGAGAAAAAAGGCTCCAAAAGGGAACTTATATCAGACAAATAATTGGCATCTTCGTATGTAGGTGGACCTCTGTTACTGATGGAGCTTGCATTTTTGTTAAGAGGTGTGGGTGCGGAAGTTGTCTGGCTTACCATCCAAAAACCCACAGATTCAGATGAGGTCATATACAGTTTGGAGCACAGGATGTTGGACCGCGGAGTCAAGGTAGTAAATCATTACTACATTTTACATTTTGTAGAAATGCGGTTGTTTGCTATTTCTCTCATGCTTTGTGCTATTTGGTATTGACGCATTACTTTTGTATTTCTTATCGTGACTTTCTCGAAATGGTAGGTGTTCCCTGCAAAGGGTCAAGAAGCTATAGATACGGCTCTTAAAGCTGATTTGGTTGTTTTAAATACTGCTGTGGCTGGGAAGTGGTTGGATTCTGTGGTTAAAGAAAATGTCCCTCGCATTCTTCCAAAGGTGTTGTGGTGGATTCATGAAATGCGAGGGCATTATTTTAAATTGGAGTATGTTAAGCACCTTCCCTATGTTGCTGGTGCCATGATTGATTCACACACAACGGCAGAGTACTGGAAGAACAGAACACGAGAGCGGTTAGGGTATGCTTCAATCATCTATGAGTGTACTGTTTTATTACATGTTCTTCTGAATCTCATCAATATTGCTTTCTATAGCCATGATTTATAAATTTTTATACACATAAACTATACTTACATGTTCTCACTGGCAATGTCATTGGTATTTTTCGAACATGTTTGAACTTATCAATTGGTGTTCTCCTACTACTATCACCAATTTGGGCAATTTGATTTATTAGATTATGTTCTACTCCTTGATGTATTTAGTCCTGTTCATTTCCTACTTCTACATGTCCTAGTTTTTGTCTCATCCATCTCAATTTTCATAAATGCAACACTTGTCTTGTGAAATATGTTTCTTGGTAATGTTGCACTCTTGTTCCTCTGATAGTCAAGTTAAGGTATTGAAAATGGTGATTCAGTTATAACATTCCTGCTATTGCTGCCTTGGAAGGGCCATGTGGCATTTGGGATTTTGTTTCTCCAAAATTACAATTACACCTGGGAAAAATGGTCATTCATTTTGTGGCGTAGTATTTATTTATGCTTTGTGTTTTTTTTCTTTTATAAAAACTTCTAATTGTTTGCTCTCTGCAGAATTAAGATGCCTGAAACCTATGTTGTGCACCTTGGAAATAGCAAAGAACTGATGGAAATAGCTGAAAACAATGTGGCCAAAAGGGTTCTCCGTGAACATGTACGGGAATCTCTTGGAGTGCGGAATGAAGATTTACTATTTGCCATAATAAATAGTATGCTCTTCTTATTGATGAGATAATGAGTCTAGTTTTCAGTCTTACTGGTGACAACAATGTTACTTTACCTACCTGTTTGCAAGTGCAAAAGGTTCAAACTTTAACTGTTTTAGTTTGATGTGTGGTAATTATTTAGGGTTAAGTCTATCCGAAAAAGGTACCATTTTGAACTTCAAATGTGAAATCGTAGTTTCAACCAAATTTATGTTTCCTGATAGAATTGCCTCCTGCATGCATCCCCATATGCACGTCCTTGATCCACTAGCAAATCAAATTCCTGGTTTTCTTCCTGGTTCAGAAACTGCATTTAACAAAGTGTCTCCCCCCCAAAATCCAGATATCTTACAAACTATCTTGATTCTATATCAGACTCGCTTATCCTGGTTTACCTCATCATTTTTAATAGGTAGCCTTCAGTCCTGAGTTATTCATCTTGAAACTGAATTGCAAGCTTAAATTATTTCAAATGCACCAGAGGCTCTGCTACTGTAAGGAAATTGTTCCTTCTTTTCAAGCCATTTTTATTTTCTCATCCTTAGGTTTTAAGATGCCATCTGCTGCTACCCTGTGCTTTTCAAGCCATCTTTATTATCCTGAAATTTTAAGATGGCATCTGCTGCTACCCTGTCTGTCGTCTCAATTTGTGGTCAATTTAGTTGTGTTTCTTTCTTTGCCCTTTGGATTTACATTCATTATGATTCTCCTTGGCGTTCTTTTCTTTTTTCCATTTTAAAACTGTAGGTGTTTCACGTGGGAAAGGTCAGGATCTATTTCTGCGTTCCTTCTATCAAAGTTTGCAGCTGATCAAAGGGAGGAAACTACAGGTGCCATCAATTCATGCAGTAATAGTGGGAAGTGACATGAATGCTCAAACAAAATTTGAAACCGAACTTCGCAACTTTGTTGTGGAGAACAAAATTCAAGACCAAGTGCATTTCATCAACAAAACCTTGACTGTAGCTCCTTATTTGGCTTCTATTGATGTTCTTGTGCAAAATTCTCAGGTATTGCCCATTCATTTATCATGTCAACTTACTTATGAAACCTTATTTATGCATGCTTGTTTGTGCAATCTTATGAAGTGCCATCCAATAGTGGATACCTCTGAAATATGCTAGTATTGCCAGAGAGAATCAAGAACATTCTTTGATAGTTTATACATCGATAGACAATTATTTTTCCTTGTCTTTTTCGTTCCTTTGTTTTTCTCTTATTATTTTATGATATATTGGGAAGTTGCAATAAGGCCTTTGATCCATGATCTGGTAGAATCTACTCTCAATTTGGATTTAGCAACTATGAAAGAGAGACTTGAGTTTATCTACCAAATCCACAGATAGAGAAAGGAGGTTCTTGGACAGGTTCCTTATGAGTACTGAAAATTTTTGCAAAAATCTCTTGTGCCAGCGTTGAGTTTGAAAAGGAATTCTATGATTTTTCTACTATGTGAAAACTGCTTTTGAGGACCTGAAGGCAGGCTTTGTGTATATTACATTAGAAGCTTTCATTGGATAACTGATCGAATGCATGTGGTTCATGCTGTACCAGAAAATTTCCTTTTGAAGAGGACTGAGCAAAACTTTGTAAACAAAAAATGAACAATTTTGTAGATGGTCAAGAAGTAAAACATAGTTTTTGTCTTTCAAAGTCTGGTTATCTTGGTTAGGACCATTTTCTGAGCAGGCTGCAGATTAGAATGCGGCGGTTTCATCTCCCTTCATTTATTCCATTTTCCTTCCATTCTATTCCTGGCCTCCTTTCATCTCTGTTTTCCACAATGATATAAGATGAGTTTTATAAATCTATTTGGATTCATTAAATTAGAACTGTGCGATCTTTTTTTCTTAATTTTCTAACATATATAGCTAAAAGCTTCTCCTTTTAATTGATGTTTATTCATTTAGATTCTCCATATATATATATATATATATATATATATATATATATATATATATATATATAAAAGCATTATGTATTTCCTTAGATTCTAACTCAACCTATCATGTAAGATGAAAATTTTAATGCATGGGGAAAGATGGAGAAAGTGAGCTCGTGTCGAGTTATAAAATATATAATGAAATCTTTTTAATTTTATAATAGAATCTTGTCATTTTCTCTAGGTTGAGAATTTATCATATACATAGAGTAAGTTTTGTTAATTTTGTAGATAGCAATCTAGGTTCTAATAATGTTTAATAACCTTTTTTTAAACTGTTTTCAAGATTTAATTAAAATCAAAATATCCACCTTTTGTTGACTAAAATTAAAAGAAGAAGCAGGTTTGAAATATAAAAAAACATTTTTTCATTTTCAAATAATTTTTAAGTACTCTAAAAAATCTAGTCCATGGTATCAAACTATTCCATCCTTTTTACCTCAATAGTATTAAAATTTAAAGATAAAATTTATCAAAAATAAACATAAACCTCCTTATTATTCATAATATTTGAGGAAAAGAAGAATTTTGGCAAAACATAAAAAATAAATAAAAAATAAAAAATAAAAACATAAAAATAAAGAGTAAAAATAAAGAGAGAGAGGAAGTGGATGAGTTTTCAGAAACTATAAAAGGAAATTGCAATCTTATCATCTTGTTATCAAATCCAAAAGCTCTCTAACATTCATGGAGTCCCTTCACAGTTACAGAGTCCTCCCACCTTCCAAACCCTTCCAAAACCACCCTAAAACCCTCAAACCCATCGGTCTCGTCCCAAACTCCATTCCCATCAACAAACCCACAACTGCCCACCCTCCCCTTAACCATCTTCTCATCTTCAAAACCTTCTCTCCCTCTCCCTCTCCTGCTTTTCTCTCTCAATTTCCACTAAAACCAGATAAAATCCCTCATCTCCTACTGGGTCTCTCCTCTTTCGCTCCTCTTCCTTGCTTTGCTTCTGAAACTGTTGTGTCAGCCAACGACAAGATCAACTTAGAGTCTATAGTTGTTTCCATCGATGATTTTTTCAACAGGAACCCCTTTTTTGTCGCTGGGGTTACATTCATTTGGCTAGTTGTAGTGCCTCTGACCCAGGAGTATTTGAAGAAGTTCAAATTCATTTCTGCTATTAATGCCTTTAGGAAGCTCAGAGATGACCCTAATGCTCAGCTTTTGGATATCAGGGATGGGAAGAGCCTGGCCTATCTGGGTTCTCCCAATTTGAAGATTTTGAATAAGGGAGTGGTTCAGGTTCAGTTTTCTCAAGATGATGAAGATGCGTTCTTGAAGAGCGTGTCCACAAAGTTTGCTGATCCTAAGAATACCACTGTCTGTGTTCTCGACAAGTGCTGAAAATTCTTTTCAAACGGATAGAACCTAAGTTTTGTATTGAAAGATTTAAACATAATTGAGAAATGGGTTCTGAAAATTTTGAGATTTTCAGCTCAAATATGTTATTTGTAGAGAGGGGTTAGGGGAATGGAGATTGTGTTCTAGAAAATTGTAGTTCAAATCTCCTGATTTTTGGATTCGTACAAGTGGGTCCAATTTGACTTAATCTAAGCTCGACAATACAGTAACAATACTGCTATTTAGAATTAAGGGTCTGGCTCGGCTCCAATGGAGGATAAGACATCTCCCATGATACTCATTAACAGCCCATAATCTTCAAATCTATAGTTTTTTTAAAAAAAAATTTTATTCCACCTCAACAGCGACGAGTTTGTTGTTTGTGAATGCTTAATAGTTTGGAGAGAAAAGATTTCAATGGTGATTCCACTTTTCCAAATACACAAAAGCTAGGTGCCAAGCTTCTTAATAATTATGAAATATTTTGCATTGATGAAGAAGAAAAATGGACAATCAATAAATTTGTTGGTGTTTGTCCTTTTGATGGAAAATGAGAAATTAAATATGATAAAGAAATTATTACTTATAGTTATTCTTTTCTGGCTGAAATTTTTGAACACTAAAAGTAAACTGCAAATGCAGATTGGGTGTTTTGGGTCAATTTGTTTTAATGAAAATGATATTTTGGCAGGAATAATGCTGTTGAATAAAATTTCGTGTGATATGTTGTTAAGGTAAATGGGCTATTTCTTCGAAAGTAGCTTGCAGTACAAAGAAAAAAAGGAATCCACTTCTCTGCTTTCTGCATGGTTGTATATTGTCAAAAACTTTTGTTCTTTCTGTCCTGTGATTATGGCAGTAACATCATATTTCTAGAGCCATTCTCCCAATTTCAGATCTTCTTACTGGTTATCTTGGTTAGGATCATTTTCTGAGCAGGCTGCAGTTTAGAATGCAGCGGTTTCATCTCCCTTCATTTATTCCATTTTCCTTCCATTCTATTCCTGGCCTCCTTTCATCTCTGTTTTCCAAGTCCATGGAGCCTGCATCTCATTTACTGTTACTGTTTTAGTTTAAAGCCAACCTCATGGAGCTTACTCTCTACATTCATGCGCAGGCCCGCGGAGAGTGTTTTGGGAGGATAACCATTGAAGCAATGGCCTTTCAGCTGCCTGTACTGGTAAGCTGTTGACCACAAACCAAACTTGGTTTTCTATTTTAACATGCTTTGTGATTGTTCTTGGGGCTGGTTTTTCGTTTTCCCAACAGGGCACGGCAGCTGGAGGAACCACAGAGATTGTGGTAAATGGGACAACAGGTTTGTTGCATAATGTTGGGAAAGAGGGCGTGAAACCTCTTGCAAATAATATTGTGAAGCTAGCAACAAATGTTGAGAGGAGGTTGACAATGGGAAAGAGAGGGTACGAAAGGGTTAAAGAGAGGTTCTTAGAACACCACATGTCTCAGAGAATTGCTTCAGTTCTAAAGGAAGTCTTGAAGAAGGCAGAAAACCACGCATTTTCTTGATTTTCAAGGACACTTGAAACATTTTTCAGTTGAAAATTTTGTTTTGGATTTGGTGTCATCGGTTTGGGACTCTGCTTCCTTGTATCATATGTAGAAAAATGAGTACTAATATAGTACATTATTTTTTTCTAAAGAAATGGTTTGGTTGTTAAGTCTAGCCGGAGCAGCATCAACTCAAATAATATAATATTATTAACTTGTGAGTAAACAATATTTAAAGTTAAACAATAAATATTGAAAAATTATTTGATCCTTTAAGCTATGATTGATCCTCGGAAAAAGATAAAATAGAAGGAAAGAATGGGTAAAAAAAATATAAAAAATAAATTTAAAATTAATAAATTATTTTTAGATTCTTTTTTAAGTTCATTTAGTTTTTTTTAAATATATAAAAATTAATTAATTTTAATTGAAAAAATTATTATGTTTAATAATTATTTTTTTAGTGCTTATCACAAACTTAATTAAATTATTAAGTATTTTAAATATATTTGATAAAATGATTTAGTATCATAAATTAAAATTATTAATAATTTGAAATATTAAGTCAAAATGGTTAATTTATTCTTATTCATCTTTTGAATATTAAATTTTTTTTTAGTCTTATTTACTCATATCTAATAAAAATATATTTAATAACTTTGACTTCACATTCAAATTCATCTTTTATGAAAAAAAAAATTAATTAAAAGTTTTAATAATAAACATTAATTACAACTAAAAAAGGTAAATATATTAATTTAATATCTAAAAATAAATTTTAAAATTTAAGTTAATTTTACTAAACAACCTTAATACTTAAAAATAAAAAATAAATAATAAGTTTTAAGTTAATAATTTGAACAATTTAATTTAAAATTAATTTTATTTATTAAGTAATAAATATTAAGATTTACAAACCACTTAGAATTTAGAAAAATAGAGTAAATGACGAAATATTCCTAATTAAATAATTGAGCAAGCATTAAAAGATAATAATATTTATAAAAAATAATTACAGGGGTGAGGCATGTAGCAAAGCGCATGCTTGGTGTCTTTATTCCTTAATGGGAATGTTTTGAATTTTAGAAAGCATAAGGGGCAGTTTAGTAATTACGGCTGTAAAAAAAACTCAATAGTAGCGAGCATGGATTTCTCTCTCATTCTTTTTCTTGTTCGTTGCTTTTAGGTTTCCTAACGAAGAAAACCAATCTCTCCCTGTGCGCGACAATGAGCGATGGAGAAGACGCAGTGCGTCGACGTAGTGTGTTGGCGGACTACCGTAAAAAGCTCCTCCACCACAAAGAACTCGATTCTAGAGTCCGATCAGGTCCTTTTGTTCTTTTTGTTCTTTTTTCCTTATTGATTGTCCGAGAAATTGGCAATGGGATTTCTTAACTTTCTGTTTCCCTTATTTTCCCCATTTCTCTAAATTTCTCCCGCTTAATTTGTTGAATTTTTTTGGTAATATTTGTGGATTTTTATGGAACACCAAAAGGGCAGTTTGCTTGCAAAGCAATTTAAGGATTTCATAGGAATGTGAATTGCTTCTGAATTCAATTTTCAGGAAAAAAAAAATGGAAGTTTGAGTTAAAAAAAAGTATTACTCACCGAATAATTGTGATGGTATTGACAAGAGTTGGAATGAAAAATATGCAGTGAGGGAGAGTTTACGTGGTGCTAAGAAGGAGTTCAACAAAACGGAGGATGATTTGAAGTCTCTTCAGAGTGTTGGGCAGATCATTGGAGAAGTTCTCCGGCCTCTTGACAATGAACGCTGTAATTACTCGCCTTTTATATTTCTATATATTTCTTTTCCACTGAAACTTGATCATGATCTCTAGTGTGAGAGCCTTCTTTATATATTACATTCTCATTCTCCTCCAATGCAAATTATTTAGTCTAGAGGGTTTGGTATAAAAGCATATCATATTATGAATGACAGGGATTAAACTTTGTCTCCACTTATTAGGAAATAGGCCACCAACAAATATCAGGTCCTTTATACATACTGCTTCACATGGATTTGATAAAGAAGGAATAAACAAATTAAGAGGTTTGGACCTAGGAGGCTAGGACCTCCAGGAACCAAACTCAAACACCAGATTAAACTACCATTGGTCTTAAAAGCTTAAGTTATCAGATAATGGACCGAAAATGTATATCAATCAGGCAAACACTTAATACTTAGTAGCATCACATGTGTCGCTTGTGAGGTTGAAGTTTATAGAAAACATTTATAAAATGAATATGGGATTTCTTTTGCTTGAATGGTTTTTTTTACCACTCTTTTGCTTCCACTTGGATAGAATATAATCTACTTGATACAAACATATTGGGCACATAGTATACTTTATTGTTTTTCATTGCCTCCTGTCACCCTTCCTTTTTTTTTTTCACTCTTTCAGTTGAAATGTTCCTAAGAGGTAGCATCAAGCTGGTTTAATACCATTGAATCTAATTGGTTGTGTGTGAAATATTTCAGTGATCGTAAAAGCAAGTAGTGGACCCAGGTATGTAGTTGGCTGTCGCAGTAAGGTGGATAAGGAAAAACTGACTGCTGGAACAAGAGTGGTTCTTGATATGACAACACTCACAATCATGCGAGCTCTTCCACGTGAAGTAAGTTACCATGGTTCTCTATGTGGACTTTGCTGTGTAATACCAACTGGATAACTTAGTGGCATTAGAATTGATGATTACTCCATTTGATCATGATTATTTTCAACATTTTAGTTAGTAACAATCATAAAAGAAAAAAGAGAGTTTGTGTGGTTCTGCTGATAGATTGTGCTATGATGATGTTTAATAGGTTGATCCAGTTGTTTATAACATGTTGCACGAAGATCCTGGTAATGTCAGCTATTCAGCTGTGGGTGGGTTATCAGATCAAATCCGAGAACTCAGGGAATCAATTGAGCTACCTCTAATGAATCCTGAACTCTTTCTTAGAGTTGGAATTAAACCTCCCAAGGTGATTCATACTTTAATTTGTTAGTTATTCTGTATGGTCTGTTCTGCATTGTCAATTGAGTTAGCCATCCTAGTGGTGGTATCATGAATGGATTTTATTTTTTTTCCTTAATTAAAAAGTCTCTTAAATTTTATTTTTTTGCAGGGTGTTCTTCTTTATGGGCCTCCTGGTACTGGGAAGACATTATTAGCTAGAGCAATTGCCAGTAATATAGATGCCAACTTCTTGAAGGTCAGACTTACACTTGGTGTGTTGCATTTAAGATGTACTTTGATCTGAGAATTTTTCCCTAAATTTAATCTGCAATGCCTTCTTTTTTCCTCTGGTTTGTAGGTTGTTTCAAGTGCAATAATTGATAAATACATTGGGGAAAGTGCAAGGTTAATACGAGAAATGTTTGGATATGCACGTGATCACCAAGTAAGAGCTTGGATTTTGTGAAATATGTGTTCCTTTTTTATAATTTATGTCTATCCAAAGTTAACTTTGATAATGTGCTTTTATTTTTCAAGCCCTGCATTATTTTTATGGATGAGATTGATGCCATCGGTGGACGCCGTTTCAGTGAGGGAACAAGTGCTGACCGTGAAATACAAAGAACACTGATGGAGTTACTTAATCAGCTTGATGGATTTGACCAGCTTGGGAAGGTATTTCTTGGTTCATAACTGAGTCCTAAGTGATGGTGGAAACAACATGCTTAAATCACAGTTTTTTGGTATAAAGAGGATCTTTCCAAACGTGTCTGTACTTTTCATCTAAATTGATCATAACCTATTTTTAGACTAGTTTTATTGGCAAGGACAGCCTCAATCATAATGCACAATGGGTAATTGAGTGTGATAGGAATTTGGTAACTTTCAACATGGAGGATAGACATGGATGCCTTTTTGGTGAGCAATCTCAATTAGTCATGGAATCTCTTGACATTGCTATTAATAAATGGAATATAAAAGCCCCTCCTCTCTCTCTCTCTCTCTCTCTCTCTCTCTCATGGATGCCGTTTAGGTGAGTGATCTCGATTAGCCATGGACTTCCTTGATTAGTAATGAGATTTAGAAGCCCGCATGCTGCCCCTGACAAACCCCCTACCTCCAGGATGCTTTTTAGGTGGGCAATCTTAATTAGCCATGGAACCCCCTTCAGATTACTATTAATAATTGAAATAGAAAAGCCTTTCTCTTCCTCATCCTGTTTGCGTGCAGGTGTATGTGTTATATTGTAGGGATGTATTATTTCTTTATTCTAGATGCATGGATAACTGGATGAATACATTTTTGGGTTGAGGGGATTGAATGCTGCAACACAATTTTACTTTATATGCATGCATAACTGGATGAATATGTTGTTTTGTCTCTCTCTTGCTCTCTAATTCTTTCTCGGTTGGTGTGCACACATTTGTTATGTTGCAGGGATGTGTTAGTTGTTTATTTTATACATATGTGCAGCTGGATGAATATATTTTTGGGTTGAGGATTGAATTCTGCAACACACTTTATTTTATATGCATGCATAACAGATGACTATATTGTTCTGTTGAAACTTAAAAGGAATGAATTCCACAACATGGTGGAACTCCTTCATATCAGTTTCATATATTCCATTATTTATGTATTAACTTTGCATTGTTTTACTCCTAACCTTTTTTACCAGCAAGCATAGGAAAAACTGCATAAAGTACTATTGGTGACGTGCTAGCTCATAGTGCAGGTGTTATCTGTGCATTTTTTGCAGCTGACATTTTCATTCATAAGCTTTTCTTAGTAAACTAAAAAAATATTATTTTGAAATTTGTTTGATATAGGTTAAAATGATTATGGCAACAAACCGGCCTGATGTTCTTGACCCTGCACTTCTTCGTCCTGGGCGATTAGACAGAAAGATAGAGATTCCATTGCCAAATGAGCAATCAAGAATGGAAATCCTTAAGATTCATGCGGCTGGGATTGCCAAGCATGGCGAGATTGACTATGAGGCTGTTGTAAAGCTTGCAGAGGTGAGTGAGAGAGGCTTGGGTTTGTTTCAACTATTTGTTGCCGCATCCTTAATGGAAAATGTTCTCTGTTGCAATCTTTTCAGGGATTTAATGGGGCTGATCTTCGTAATGTTTGCACGGAGGCTGGAATGTCTGCTATTCGTGCAGAACGTGATTATGTGATACATGAAGATTTCATGAAGGTGAGCTTTTTCTTCGGGGCATTGGCTTCCAGTAATTAATAAGCCTCATCTCTGTATTGAACAATAAATTTTATATCATTCTTCTTGTCAAAAGGGGGAAAATGAAACAATTTACTTGGTCTTGATGAAGTTGAAATGGCTGATTTTCTTTGTCTGTTCCTTTTTATCATCTTGTATCGTTCCAGGCTGTTCGGAAACTGAATGAAGCAAAGAAACTTGAATCTAGTGCTCACTACAATGCTGATTTTGGGAAAGACTAGAACACATGTTATTCCATTTCAAGAGCCATGGAAGATCGAGGCAGTGCATTTTCTCATTCTATCAAGCAGGGAGCCAACCACAGCATGCATAATTTGGGCATGCTAAAAGTTTTGTGCTTCAATACAGTAAGGCAAATGTTAGCTGAACCTGAAAAATTCAATTGCCATTAAAGAAAGGAAACTTGGGTAGAAAGAGCAAAACAACTATTTCCTATCATCTTTTTATTTTTGGTATAATTTCTCATACATTTTATTACCTGCTACTTGATTTTATTTTTATTGTAGCCACAATGGTGATAAATTTATGTAGAACAATTCTTCTTTTCTAAACCAAGGTAGTTCACAAATGAAACTGGCACACTTGACCTTAGAAAATCAACTAAACCATAAGGAATGGATTTTCTAAACACACTCAAAAGAGGGAGCCTGTCTGGATCACATGTAAGTTAAATATTTAGTCATTAGTAAAGCCACAATTAACAAGGTAATCCATTGGGTTACAACATTTCTTACATTGGGTACTAAGAGTTAGTGATTTTTAAAAGTGTTTCTACTCTCAAAAACACTTTTAAGTGTTTTTAAGATAAAAATAAGGTGTTTGGCAAATTTTAAAAAACACTTCTGAAAATTTGGAAAAACACTTAAAGTGATTTTTAGAGAAACACTTGATAGGTGTTTTTTTAAAAAAACACTTCAAAATTTTTGAAATATACCAAAAATGCCCCCAAGTGATTCCCAATATTTTCCCTCCCTTTCACTCATACCTCTCTCCTTCGTTCTGCTCCTCCATTGCTCTCCATCAGAGACTACACAGTAGGAAAGACATTCCTACTGTCATATCCACATCCGGTCTCCGTCATCTTCTCTTCCCTCTCTCGTCCGCTACCACCCTAACTCATCTCCTTCTCTTTCATACCACTCCTCCTTGTCTTTTCTCTCTCTGGCTTTAAATGCTGGCGTCATTAGCCCTAATTTCAATCCTCTCTTCTAACCACTTTCCATTATTTTTCTTCTTCCTCAGATTTCCACACTCTCTCTCAAACTTCTCCCATTTTCTCCATCCATATTCCTTCCTTTTCTACATTATCGTGTCTATATTGAATTTTACTGTTTAATTTATTTTCTTCATTTCTCAATGTTTGATCCACTGAGTATTTGAGGGGTTTGGAGAGTATTGTCAAATCCAGTGTGATTTGGTTATGCGTGGTTAAGAGTGTAACATCTGCAAAATCAGGGAATAGAAAAAACTAAAGGCGGTTGAAGTTGTTGAAATGCTTTGTTTTGGAGTTTATGTGGTTTTGGAGGTGAAATGGAGGCCAGGATGAAGAAGTACAAGCAAGCGAGTCCGAAGAGGGCCAAAGTGTGGACGGAGAAGTCTTCCAAGTATCAACAGAGTAGGAAGGTTCTGATGGTTTACTATCTCTGCAAAAACAAGCAACTGGAACATCCGCACTTCATCGAAGTCCCATTATCTTCACCAAAGGGTCTCTACTTGAGAGGTGAAGTCAAAGCGAGAGCGATTTTGTTAATGATTGACAGGATTTCTGTATGCGTTTGGTAGCTGAGAAATAGAAAAGAATATGAAATTTGGATTGTGGTGATACATGTTGGTATATAATGGTATGGTTTTCAAAAAGAGGCAAAAAAAAAAAATTGGAAACACTACTCCCCTCAAACAATTGTATGTACTTTTTAGTAATTTATTAATATTAAAAATGTTTTTATACTTATACAACATATTATTTAAAACACTATTAGAATCATTTTTTTTTATTCTCGTAAAAATGTTTTTCACAGAAACACTTTCACTAGAATCACTGTCAAACGGGCTCTAAAAGTCATATTATATTATTACGTTCTCTCAATCACTAGAGTAACAACATTTGTAAACTGCCCCTGTTCATGAAAGTCTCCTATTTGCACAGCTAAATTGTTGCTAGTAATTAGAATAGTGGACTTAATAGTTGTAAAGTTGGCCATCTATTATAGCAATTTAAACATGTAAACTAGTCAGTAAGAGAAGGAACACAGCCAAACAATAAACTTGTACATGACATCCAAACAATAAACTAAGGTACATGACATCCAGACTGTTAGGAGAGAGAACATGTTTTTAGGCATTGAAGCCCCGTGTACCTCCACCCCGCAGCCCTGATTTTTGGTGTTCAATAGTAGTGCAATTTCGTGAGAACTGAGAGGTGAAGAAGCAATTCGAAGACAACAAAGAGAGGAAGCCTGCTGGAGTTTTTATTACAGTGTGGCCATGTTATAGGCTTGAAGCAACTGCTTTAGATTTAGTCCTTTTAGTCATTTTGTATTTCACCATCCTAGCAATCTTGAAGAACCAGAAAGCACTGACCAGCTGCAATCCCAAAGCCATTGCCTGGAGATAGTATAGAAAGGTACATTAATCTAGCTGAAGAGATTAGCCAACAAATATTAACATCCCTAGTTCAGTGGTTGTTACTAGTTAGTAGTTACTACACCCTTTGCTCCTGTACGTGCCACTTTAAACCAGTGAATACAGAAACAAACCTTTATGAGGAGGGGATTGCTGGCAGATAGAGTGACATAAACGAGGCATGGACCACATATCATCCTTGCAATTGTGAATATGATTGCAAATAACATCTGTGTGACACCAAAATTAGATCTGTTGATGACTTGACATCAAAGAGAGGTAAGTTTTATATAAGAATTTGGGTCATATTTCTGTACTGACATCAACGGTCAAATTAAGATCGGTGTCCCTGTACCCAAGCTCTTTGAGAAGCTCCCTCAAGTGTAAGAAAGGGCTGGATATCTCTGTTATCCATAATGATGCAACCATCTCTGATCCACACTGCATATATCCCCATACTTAACATTAATTCGTCACCAAAATATTTGAGTAAAGTAGTATTATTAATTCTTAGTTGTTACCATTTCGTAGAAGAGGCCTGCTCCAATACCAACAATGCTAACTAAATGGTGGATCGAATTGTCGAGATTGACACGTTTGTCCTCCAAGAGGCAGCAAATCAGATCATAGATGAGATAAGCCAGGGTCACCGCTAGCGTTTGCATCTGCATTTTCAATATAGTGGTACTCCACATGATTCAAAGAGAAAATCTAAAAGCAAACAAATCTCCATTGCTGAATGAAATACCTGCTTTGGAGATGATTTTGAGGCCAGAGGACAAACTGGGCAACGCCAATCCTCCACAGTGAGTGAGGACAAGGTCACTGCCAGAGTTGCATGAATCGTAGAAACAAGGCGGTTGCAGAAACCGAAAGAGCGCTTGGGGAACATCCTCCTGACTACCATGAAAGCACTCGCCCATGAAATAACTCCCGAAACAACCAATTTTACAATATAATCCTCCATCTGCTTCTTCAAGAAAAAATAAGAGACGAGTGTCGCATGCACAAGGACACAGAGGGAGGGGAAGATAAATAGCTTTCCCAGAAGTTGAACTTGTGAGCTGGAGGCTAAGGTTTTGTTGTTGAAACTTAAAAGGGCATTAAATATTGTGACAGGTGGAGTTAGGTTGCTCATCTGTATCATAAATTCATAACATGGCCAGGCTTGACTCCAAGCCAAAATCATCATTAGAAAGGATGGGGAGTCGATATCAGTTGGCTCCTGAATTTTTTCGAAGTTGGGTTTAATGTGCCGCCTTCTTCTGGTATATTGGAATGGCAGGTGAATGGAATTAGCGGTATTTAATTGTTGATGCGAAGGACTTTTTAATTTTAAAAAGTTATGCTTAAATTATTGTAGTAAAAGAAGTTATTACAAATATATGGTAGTTTTTGCCATCTAGGAGAGAGGAGAGAGGGTGAACGGATAAATTTTTTTTAAAAACCAAAATTATCTTAAAAAAATTTCAAAAGGGAAATCGTCTCTTCAAGAGACGAGTTCCATGAAAAAAAAATATTATTTTTTTTAAAAAATTCCCCATTTATAAAATATATATATTTTCCTCAAGGGAACTCGAAGAGACGAGTTCCATGGAAAAAAAATATATATATATTTTTTAAAAAAATTCCCAAATTATTTAAAAAAAAAAAAAAAATTCCTCAAGGGAACTCGTCTCTTCAAGAGACGAGTTCCCATGAAAAAAAATATTTTTTTAAAAAAATTCCCAAATTATAACAAAAAAAAAAAAAAGCAATTCCTTAAGGGAACTCGTCTCTTCAAGAGACGAGTTCCCATGGGAAAAAAAATATAAAAAAATTCGAGAAAAAAAAAAACAAGAGACGAGTTCCCATGAATTTTTTTTTTTTTTAAATTCCCAAATTAAAAAAAAAAAATTCCTCAAGGGAACTCGTCTCTTCAAGAGATGAGTTCCCATAAAAAAAATTTTTATTTTTTATTTTATTATTATTTTTTTATAATTTGGGAATTTCTTTTTAAAAAAAATATTTTTTTTCATGGGAACTCGTCTCTTCAATAGACGAGTTCCCTTGAGGAATTGTGTTTTTTTTTTTTTTTGGGAATTTTTTTTAAAAAATATATATTTTTTTCATGGAAACTCGTCTCTTTAATTTGGGAATTTTTAAATATATATATATATATATATATATATATATATATATATATATATATATATATATATATATATATTTTCATGGAACTCGTCTCTTCAAGAGACGAGTTCCCTTGAGGAATTGTTTTTTTTTTCTTTTTTCTTTTTTTTTTTTTATTTGGGAATTTAAAAATATATATATATTTGTTTTTCCATGGGAACTTAAAAAAAGACGAGTTCCCTTGATGATTTTTTTTTTTTTATAATTTGGGAATTTTTTTAAAAAAATATATATTTTTTTTTCATGGGAACTCGTCTTTTCAAGAGGCGAGTTCCCTTGAGGAATTTTTTATTTTTATTTATTTTTTTTATAATTTGGGAATTTAAAAAAAAAAAAATTATAGGAACTCGTCTCTTGAAGAGACGATTTCCCTTTTGAATTTTTTTTTAAATCGTCTTTTGAAAAGACGATTTCGTCTTTTGAAATTTGAAAAAATGATTTTGGTTTAAAAAAAAAATTATCCGTTCACCCTCTTTCCTCTTTCCTATCTCCTCTCTCCTAAGTGGCAAAAACTACCATATATTTGTAATAACTTCTTCTACTACAATAATTTAAGCATAACTTTTTTAAATTACCGTACTATTGAGAAAAGTCCTTGATGTGAATACAAAACCGATTGGCCTCACTCAAAGCAGTCATTAGTTAATGGGGATTGGGTTTCATGTAGTTTCCTTTCGATGAATTCAGTGGTATCTATTAATCACCAAAGATGGACATAGGGTTAACACTATGTTAATGATTAATAAGTGAGAAATGGAAATATTTGTTAAAACTGAAGTAATAAATGTCACCACATTAATTATAATAAATGTTAATTAAGTATTATTTATGACGTTCATTAATACTCATTAATGGAAATCATTAATGTTATTTATGAGTTCCATTAATATTCATTAATGAGAATATTAATGGAAACCATTTGGAAAGCCTATAAAAGGACTTCTCATCCCCATGTAATATGTATCCTTAAGCAAAAAAAAAATTTCTTATTTTATCTCGTTCTCTTAATTTTTCATTATCTCAATTTTCTCAACTCTCTTATCTGATTTCTTTTTTCCTATTATATATTATTATCAAAAGAAATATTTTATTTCTACTACTTTGATTTACATTGTATTCGTCTTTATTTTACAACAATATTAATTTTTTTTTTTAAATACAAAAGAATTTGATAATTTTTAATCATTGTATTTGAAAGCATATGCTCGTTCCCGCTCCCCCTTTCCCACGTTTGGAATGGATAACAGATAAAAGGGTTGTTTACTTGGGCTCAACTTGGTCCAATGGGCCTCAATCACATGGGTGACTCCAGGTGGATTCAAAAGTCAGGGTCTCTACCCTCACAGTCACACTCTCGCTTACTTTCAAAGCGATCTCAACCGACACCTTTTTCTTTTGTCGCCCGATCTTTCGGGGAAATGGTCATGTGCCAACTGTCGTGCCAGTTTCTGGCAACTCCTCTCCAAGTCGGCAAAAGTTTACCGACGAGTCTCCATCTTCCAAGATTTCTAAAATCGGAATCGTTTCCAGGAGCCTCGACCGGTGTTCTACGTTGCTCGACCGAGACTGAAGTTTCGGAGTCTCGGAATAGGATGTTCATTCTCGGGATGGGTTTCGTGGGGCAGTTTTTCGCACAAGATCTCAAGAACCACGGATGGTAATCTCTAGGGTTTTCTTTGTTTTCCACTCGTTTATTTATGTTTCTATCGGTAAATGGATTCGATTCGATTTGATGTTTGCTTTCTTTGGTCCCAAACAAATATTTCATTTTCATTTTCTGGTTGAAATTTGAATATCCAAAATCCCTGGAAAATGTTTCCTAATAAAAAGAAAACGAATAAACTTGTAAATATAAAGAGTAACAGAAAGCGTGAATTTTGCTACATTTCTTAATTGAATTGGATTGGATGGAAAATGAGGAAATTAGTAAATTTGGTTTGATCTTTTTGCCACTGTTGTACCTTTTTATCAGTAGATGCATGTAGTTCTATTGCTGTTATACCTGATCTCTTTATTGAATCACAATATCAACGAGGCTATTATAAATTTATAATTTAGTTGGTTGCTACAATTTCTTTGATAGGACATTTAATTGATGCCACATCTATTTTCTATTGAATTTTGTGGAATGTGCTATTAATATTATTGGGAATATCAATATAAAATCTAAGATATTGGACACTGAAATTGTAGGGTTGTCTCTGGGACTTGCACTAGCGCTTTTAAAAAGAAGAAACTTGAAGAGAGGGGATTTAATATCTACCTCTTTGATGCCAATGAGCCAGAGTGAGTTTTTATGCATCTCTATTGTAATTTTTTGTTAATAAGCCCTTTGGACGCAAAATTTGGAAGCAACTGTTGATGAATCTGAACTGAGCTGATGCTCAGAGTTGGTTGAACCTGGTTCTTAAAGATTTCCAGAATATGAATCCCAGGCTCTGTTGATGCCCTATTAATCAAACTCATATTGTCTTGACAGAGTATCAAATGGTACCGGGCAATTTGTAAAAGATAAACGATAATAACAACATTCTTGCATAAGTTTTATGACTGCCATTTGGGCAGATTGTCCGAATAATAATATTTTTAGGGCTCAAGTCTCTTATAGATGCTGATGAAAGGAAATCACTTAATGTTTCAAACTCCTTTTTTAAACCATTCTTATTTTCATTGCCTTCACAAGTTCTGTTTACTACTGGATTAACTAAGTTATTTGTTTTTCAGACTGGGAGTACTAAATGCTTTGAAATATAGTACGCACCTCCTAGTCTCCATCCCTCCTGTTGTGGGTATTGGTGATCCTGTAAGCATAGAGTACTGTTTCTAATATTAATGATGTTTTAATTCATTAGTTGATTTTGTAATTATCCATCTTGCATGCTCCCTTAGCTTTGTTTTCTTGTGTCTTCTGCAGATTCTTCAGCATGATGAATTTCTTAAAAGCAGGATCATGGATGGAGATCTTCAGTGGCTCTGTTATTTGTCATCAACAAGTATGTCTTCATAATAACTGCTATGAAACAAATATATAACTTTTTCATACCTGCATAAACCAATATATTCACTTTTTCATACTTGCATGCATAGGCAGACATGCTACGGATTACCTGTCTGTTAAATACCATCAGTGCCATGTGTATTCACTTTTTCTCACTTTCAAAACCCATGATCTGATTTTAACTCCAGATCTGTATTTCATGCCCATGTAAAGCTCCTCAATTTGGTTCTTGTACTTGAGAAATATTCCTTCTAATGTGCAGGCGTATATGGAAATTGTGGTGGTGAATTGGTAGATGAAGAGTATGTGTCAGCGTCTTACAACTCTTAACTAAGCACTTTGCAATGTGAATTGTTGTGCAATAAGTTAACATGTCACAAAAAATATCAATAATCCTATGGCAGCTACCCAGCAAGCCCAGCAAGTGAGTCAGCTAAATTGAGGTTAGCTGCTGAGAAAGGATGGTCAAGTCTGGGCAGTGAGCTTGGACTCTCAACACAAATATTTCGACTTGGAGGTATCTACGGCCCTGGAAGAAGGTCGTCATGAATATTGTAGAGTATCAGTAGGCTTGCAATTGTTTTGGTCATCTGTACTTAATTGTTGGTTTCTCATTCTGACAAAAATGATACAGTTTTTGGCTTGGATCTTGCATATCTAGAATTTAGTATCTGTAACACTCTCCTAACCATGTAGATATTGTCCGCTTTGAGTCCAGTGGTTTCTCACATCTTTAGAACGTGTTTACTAATGCGATATCTCACATCAAATAGGTGAAGAAGTTCTTGAGACCATATATATGGTCTGCTTCTTCAAACCATAGAGATGGTTTTTAAAGTAGTAAGGGCTCATTGTATCCAAAGTGGATAATATCTACATGGAATGAAGCAGGTTGTTACAAAATAATATACAAGATCCACCCTGAATTGTCATTTTCGCAATCCAATATGAGCAATTTTCAGTCTGTTTCCACATCTCCTTATTTCGACAGTTAAAAAATCATTTCTGATGGAGCTGAGCTTTGATCCAAATGTGTGATGCTTAAGGCTGACATTCTTATGAATTATATTTGCAGTGCTGTTGACACTATAATCAAGCAGGGGCCTTTGACAGAAGGCCAGAGGAAGAGGATTTCCAGGCAATACACATCCAGGGTTCATGTTGCGGACATTTGCCAAGCCCTGAAGGCTACTATTCAAATACCATCCGTCGGGTAGGTTCTGATTGTCAGCATTACCAAACTTGGAGTTTTTTTTTTTTTTTGGTACATTGATCCTATAGATGACATATCCCATTAGGAAACAGTATAGTAGAAAATAAGAGGAAGAAAATAGAAAAGATTGTTTTTCCTGCCTCCTGGTGGAAAGGTTTACTTAAGTCTCCCATATTTGAAGACCAAGTCACAAGGGGTGCTTGTGCTAAATGAGTCTCCTAAGGTGCATCCCTTTTGGCCTGATCATTCACAATGGGTAAGAGTTTCATGCCAAATCATAACTTGGCCACTTATGGATAGTCCGGCTAATGATTTTTTTCATGGGGCTCCCAGGCATGGGCATCAGCGAACAAGAAGAAAATCCTTGTCTAGTCGCTTTCAATTATCTTTTTGAGTATTTAACCCTCATGTATTCAAAGGAGAATGTAATTCATTCTTTGCTTCCACTTTGTTCAGGAAAATTTACAATATAGTTGATGATGACCCTGCCCCACGGGCACAAGTATTTGCATTTGCACGGGACTTGATTGAGAAGAAGTGGCCAAACCACATCAAAGAGAGTGTATTTCCTGGAAGCGCACGGAAGGCCGAGAAGCGTGTCTCCAATGCTCGTATGAAGAAGGAACTAGGAGTAACCCTTCTTCATCCAACTTATAGGTCGGGACTACAGAGCATTATTGACAATATGGAGAATCCAATTTCAAAGTAGATAGAATGACATGATATTGTCCTTTCACCACTAGTTCATTTAAAGGTGTTGGAAGCAGTCATTCTCTTAATGAATTGTGAAATGCCTCATATTGTAATGATACCGCAAGAAATAGCACATTACGTTGAAAGAGCTCATGAGAAAGGCAGAACATGGGCCCTTTGACTGCAATGTGGAACTTCTCTTTCTCAAAATTCCTATCCATGAATCATGGGCGATATTTGGCAGTCCCTACAAAAGGTTCCTCAAGAAGGAATATCCCAACATCAAGATGATGCCATGAAAGAGCCTAAGAAGATGGGGTTAACAACGGAGACTGCATAAATGGTAAAATCAACTCTCCAATCATCCACTTGAAATCATCTACCGGGTGTTGCATTCCCTAGAACTTGCCCATGTTATAAAGCACATTTTAATCAATCACAACCCAGAATACCAATTTTCATGCCAGGGCCAATTCTTGGGCTCAAGAGCCTTCTTGTTATCACTATCAATAATGGGTTAAATAATCCTTTTTTATACAAGTCCTTGTGAAAAGGGTGCAGACTTTACTATACACCCTTTTCTGCATATTTGGTAATTATGGATCAAAGCACTGCATGGTAATTGATTTTTTTGTCTAAAATTATCACAACCCCAATGGGCTCATGACCTGAGAAATGAGAAACGGTGTAGAATGACTGCCTTCATTAGCCCACCAAACGGCCCTAGTTTTTTTCCAAAATAAAACTGATGGCTGTTTGAATAACACATCAAACATGTTGGAGCTAGTACATGTGAAAGTTCTTCAAAAGCCATTTTACCTTATTCCTCACCTCCATAGTGAAGCTTCACAGTCCACTTCCAACCTGGCTGTGACGCTAAATGACAGTGAGCTATTGCACCCTTCAAAAAACTTCTTGGGTACTGCAACTTGCTCCTTTCATGTTGAGATCTCCAGGCAACCATTAATGAAATCTGTATCACCAAAGTGCAACTAAATTTTCAGATGGACAATGCATTCAAAGCCCGGGTGTGCAACCAGGCAGGGGAAACCCCTCAATGGGATGAGAATTGAAAATTAATACTGTAATAGCTTAAGTTATGTTACCACTAGAAGAAAATTCCCAAATTGCTAATGCGATATATTGTTATTTCTATGAGATGAGATGGATGGCATGGCTAACCTCTGACCAATTGGATGGTTCAATCCTTGCGATATCTTGCCCAAAACCCCTTTTTCCTAGTAGAGTCACTGTCTGAAAGAGATCTACTCCACTTAGACCCAAGTGAAAAGTGCCGCCTCAAGAAAGGCTTTGCAAAGGAGCTTCTTACACTGGAACTGGATTCCATTTTTGGAAATTTTCTTTCTTGTTCAGTATGTTTCCGGCGATCACAAACATCAAAACCACCGTCAAGATAACTGTCCACAACCCTGTTTCTGGATATCTTATTGTTCCTTGCCTTTAACTCTGCTTCCACTCTCAAAGCTTTTCTTGACATCTTTGAAACTTGCTTCTCCCCAACCATACATACTGGGCAAGCTGGGTCAAACCTGTCAGCTTCCAGTGTCATAGTCTCCAGACACTCGGCATGGTAAACATGTCCACAAACCAGCACAGCAACCACTGAGAGCTCATTATTAGGAACAATCTTTTGGCTGCTAAATGAAGATCTCTCCGTCAAGAGCTTTGAGCAAGCTCCACAATTTTGCAGATCAATGGAGGGAGAACATGAGAACCTGCTGCTAGACCCACTTATCTTGCCACGACCAGAACCAAAGTGCTCACTGTCAAACGACCACCTTTCTCTTTGAGAAGAGGCCACAAGCTCGGAAAATGTGCGCATGGACCATCCATCAGAAGAACCACCATGGGATCCATTTGTTAAGTCATTGCTGCAAGTGGAGAGTACAAAAGATGGTCTCCGGTCAGACATTGAGTTGTTATTTGGCGATTTCAATCCTAGGATTCGACTATCTGAAACTTGTCTCAACAGCTGGTGTCCTGGTGAACAACGAGCCCGCCTTGATGGGGTTGAGTTGGCCGGAATAGGGTGAGTTTGGGAGGACAATGGATCTTCTGTTGGTGTTGAGAAAGATGAAGTTGATGGTATGGAAAATGAAAGCTTTGGTGCAGATAAATCTGCAATCTCTGATGATTCTGTTAAGTTCTTCACCTACAGGATAATCAGAAAGAGGTTAAGATAAACTAATAATCTCAGGTTCATAAAAAAGTTTCTTGCACAACATTCAGTTCCAACAGGTTCAATCTCACCTCCGTATAATGATTACTTTCCATGGACAGATCTGCACCAACATGAAAATGCATCAGATTTAGGAAGGGGAAAGAAAGCACTGTTAAAAAAATATTGCAGTTAAGAAACCTAAATACTTTCAGTAGCGCATAACGAAGTGCAGCAGACTTAAGGAAGCAAGTATGATTGCATTTACAGTTCCAACAGATTACAATATTATATTACGTTTCTAAAGAAATTTTATATTTTAATCACCACAAGAGGTAGATACCTCAAAGGATAGCATTAATCAGCAAAATGATTATTTTATAAGCTTTATGTAGGAGCTTCCTAAAGGATTAAATCCATGTCTGAATCCTAGAGGCAAAGTCTCAATATCTCTGAACAAAACTCCCAAATATGGGCCCACACAAGCACAATGCAGGAAGTATATATGAGTTAATAAAATTTATAAAAATATCAAACTTAATTTTTAAAAATATTCAACTTACCTTACTTCTTGTAGAAGTATTTCTAAAACACAGTTCTCAAACACAAAACCAATCTCACAGGATTAGTATCAACAGCAAAAGCTAAAGCTATCCCAAAAGAACACTATATGATTGACATAAATGAATTGCACCAGACTTCAAATTGATTCCTGCAAGAGCTAAATTTTTTATCACTCATGATTCTACCAGTCTTTCTGTTAGAATAAAAACCTAACATACATGTCTTTAATGAGTAAGACCAACCAGAACTTATCAAACTACCAATTTTTGCCACATGAAAAGTCAGAAATCAGGAAACAAGAGGTCTATCAACCTACAAATTCATATAAAAGAAATACTATATATAAAAGAACATGAATAAGGTATTAACAAATCCAAATTGTTAGGAGAGTACAGGAACAAATTAAAATTACAGGTGTATATATGAGCAGCAATTCAGTCCAAAATGGCTATATATTCCACACTAAGTTCTTGGAAGAGCTCAACTCTCCATTCCTTCATTATCCTGTCCCCCTACCATTGGCTAATGCCAATGAAAAGATAAAAAGAATCTGTAAAGAGATGCTGGGGAATTCGCAGAAACACAGGAGAGGGAGATTATTCCAGTAATTTGGAGGATCATATAAGTCGGTTAAGTATCTTCTCCAAGTTCTCAATAGGCCCTCTACTATGCAGACGGCTTGATGATACAGAAACAAAGTTGTTATATATCTTAGTAGCCAGCACTCATCAAAAGATCTACAGTGGTATAAGAAGTTAACAAATGGATCTACTGTTCCATCATTTTACACCTCTCTCTAAATAGTTAAAAATAAAAATGTTTGATAGATCACATGTACAACATAAGAGATAAAAATGTAGTGTATAATGATTAAGTAGTTCCCACCCCTTGGACTAATAAAAACCCATTACAAAAAACATCTTAGTAGCTGAGATAGAACCATGAACCAAGACAGACCTATGTGGAGGCCCAAATCATTGAATGAACTCTAACAAGAAGAGAAAAGCTTGAATCTTTTAAAGTCTGCCTTGAAAATTATGCTCCATGACCAAGACTTTGCTAATCTTAATTTACCCATTATAGAAAACATCTTCATAGATGAGATATAACTATGAACCCAGACAGACCTATGTTGAGGCCCAAATCATTGAATTAACTCTAACAAGAAGAGAAAAGCTCGAATCTTTTAAAGCCTGCCTCGAAAATTATGTTCCATGACCAAGACTTTGGCTAATCTTAATTTCAATAGGTGCAACCATTAGCAACCCATAAACGCATTCATAAATAACTATCCATACAGATCACTTGAAATCCCAAAACAAATAAAATTCAAAACTTTGTTCCTGCGTTATAACCAGAACTAGCTGTAGATTGTATGATTCATCGATTTTTATTTTTTATTCTTTTGATCAGAGATTATGGCATTCATCTATGAAAGAACCAAGTGACAAAATGCTCACAAAGAACGATTCACTGAGGAGTAAGGATTGCGAAGGTGAAAAGGAATCCATAAAAAAATTTCACACATACTAAGAACTAGACAACACTTAGCATCTAAAGAGGAAAAAAGAAAAAAAAAGAAAAGAGGGAATTAGAGGCCTAAAGATATGGAGTTACAATGCATAATCTTTGGGTTCTATTATCTTTTGGTTAGCTAGTTAAAGGGAAAGGAAACAATAAAAGCCTTTTTAATTAGTTTCCTATTTCTGTTTCCATCTGTAATAGTGAGTGATAAGTATCAAAGTTTTAATTATCATAATGTCATGTCTTGGATAGCCTCTTTTGCAGCTAACTTCTTCTTGTGCTTTAGTTGTTCAAAGCATACTAGTAATGTATTAGAAGACATGTATAGCATTTAGATGCATGTTAATATCCATAAACACGGACATGTTTATGCAAAAGATATATATTATAAATTTTTATAGATACACATAGACAACAGTGCAATTTTCTGCACCATGCACATGACAGAGTATACATTAAGCTAGCCCCCAAATAGATATATTACTTCTTATCTATCTGGAGAAAAGGTAATAACACTCCTCATCCAAATAGATATGGTACTCTTTTCAAATGATGAGGTAATCATACCACTACCAGGAAGCCTAACCAACCCTACTGAATAGAACATACTTAAAAAAAAATAGACACCCCTTAACCAACAAGAACTACTGCACTAGCAAAACTTGGAACAATTAATCCCACATTTAAAGAAAAGAAACAGAAGGAGCCAAAAGGGCTTCAGGTTAGTGTCACTAGAAAAACTATGTGAATAAACATTACAAAAAAAACGCTGCTACAAAATTTTACCTGAAGGGGTCATCAAGTTTGCAACCGTTCCTTCATGAACTGGAGACTTTTGAGACGTTGGTGTTCCAAAATTATCCAACAAGCTTCCACCATCTGAAAAATTACCTCTTTCGTGACCTAATCTCCCCTTCATTTCCAAGCTAACATTCCTGCTAACTGCATGAGCTGCTCCATATGAAGTATTGTCAACTTCTCCTGCCACACGCCCACGATTATCCCAGTGAAAGCTCCAGGATGGTGAGTATATGACATTCCTATGCAAACTTTCACCTGTGGCTCTGTTGGGCAGGGCTCTCTCCTTTGCAGGAACACAACAAACTGACCCCATCCTCACTCATATACACGAGAGAACAATCCAAATGCTTGCAGATACGATATTTTCTCTAGCAATGCATACTATATTTTTTCCTAAAAATGGAAGGAAAGAGAAAATGCAATACCAATTATTCAACATCCAAATGTTAATTGATAAGACATAAGTTGAGAAGCATGATATAGTTCTTCTAACAGGCAAAAGTATATGATGAAGTATTCAACACCAATTGAATCACCAAAAAATAAAAATCTAACTCAAGCAGCAGTTTGAAGCAGAGAATTGCAGAACTAGTTCTATATTGATAGAAGCAAAAGCAACTATAATATTCATATTATTCCACCACTCACATTTTAAATAAATCAGCAATGCATGTTGAAGCTTGAAACAAAAAGGATCGAAGAAAACAAACAAACAAGCAACTTGGCCACATCTAATTATTGTGATACCTCAATGCCACACTAAAAACAATTAGTTTCTAAAGTAAACAAAATTCTTCCATCTCTTAAACAATTATGGCATGTTTGAGTTCCCCATCAAAAGTGAATCTCCTCTTTTTCATGGGCAATTACATTATATGTCCTAACAAAAAGGGGCACAGCCCAAGCAAACAAGGAGCATACATCGAAAACCAAAGTGCAAAACAAAATACAAGAAGCAACTTCCCAAAAATGAAGAATGGTTCTTCCCAAAGCTAAATCTAAGACAAATTTTTAGCCCTTTGAAAGCCCTTCAACCAAGAAAGGAGTAAGCAGGAATGCCTTCCAGGCTAATTTAGGCCACTATGAGCTGACAAAGGTTCTCCCATTCCCTACATTCCAAATGAATCAAAAAGGTAGAATGGGGCTACCCTCAAAACCCTCTTCCTCTCCAAGCCAATAAACTATTCTACCAACCAACCAATATTTTCTAATCCAAGGCACTCATAAGAGAGCAAGAGGAATTGACCACAAAAGGGGTTCAAGAATCAGTTTTCTTTTTATAGTGGCTAAAAATACTTTTTTTATTATGGTTCATACTCAAGGTTCATCCTGTTAGTAGTCAGACGAATAGAGTTGTAAACATGAGAGCATAAGAGCTTAATGAGATCAACACCTTATTTGTTTGTCTGATTCAAGGGGGAATGTCACATTGAGTTCTTAATAATTATATTACTTTACTCATAAAAATGAAAGATAATATTGATCCACTATTCTGATGTTCCAAAAGACCCCATTTCAATTTTTTTTCTCTCATCATGTTTTTAAAATTAACTTGATGGTAGATTCAGAACACTGGCTCCTTGATAATATCATCAAACCTTTGTGACATATAATATTGATTCCCTCTTCTAAAGTTCCAAAAAACCCCATTCCATTTTTTTCCTCATCATGTTTTTTAAAATTAATTTGATTGGTTGATTCAAAACACTGGCTCTTTGATAATATCATTAATCCTTTCAAAGTTTAAAGATCATAAAGGTATGGAACAGAAATGTTATTGAAGTTAACACAAATATCATGCTAAATACAAGAAGCCGAGGCACATTATTAATTTGTATGAATATCTAACCTACAAATTAATTGATTGTTTCATAAGCAATCAGCAAATATATAAACAACACCCTAGAAAATAGGCATACTAAAGTACACGTAGCCTATACAAAAGGTCCCAAGTCCTAAAAATTAATTGATGTTTAAATGAATTGACATACACATCAATTAACAGTTTTGATCATGATACATATTTACAAGTGTGTGCATGAATTTGAAGTCCCATTTATTTATATTATGTAGAAAATCATTATCATTATCATTTTTTTTAATAAGGAAAGACAATGTATACAAAGCACTGAAGGTGCGAATACACAAAAACAAGTTGCACCCTATGAAGAACCTAACCAATCCACAAAAATCATTATCATTATCATTAATGTGACTATTAAAAAAAAATTATAGTTATGAACATAATTTATAGTAAAACCGTGAAATGGCAGCATTTCATGAAACCTCTTTTCTGATAGGCAATTTCATGAAACCTTAAAACCATCAATAGTTATTATGGATCCAAATTTCATGAATTGCCCCAATCTAGATGATGCATTTCTAGCTTCAACTGCTTATATATAAAATATAACATTATTCAATTTGATTGGACAACCAGACTCCAAATACCAAGGATTAAAATTATCAAAAGAAAATTCTGCATTGTCATATAGAACACTAGGAATACAAGCTCCTAGGCATATCAAACTGCACTCAGAAAAACAAATTGAAAGACGAGAAAAGAAACGGAATCAGATTCTTGAATATTACCAATAAGTTTAGAAAAAAACATACACACATAAAAACGAAAACTTTCAAAACCAGTAATGCTTTTGTGAGAATAAAACACACTTAAGCGTGAAAAAAAAAAAAACTTTCCAGAAACCCAAAGACTACTTTTTTTCATGATTTCAATCATCCAATAATGTTTAGTATAGTTGCAGGCAAAGCAAGATAACAAAAGTAAATTGAGTACACTTGTAGGTTTTTCCTTATTTGAGAAGAACAACACTGAAAAGGAAGAAAATAGGTATCTGAGGTTGAAATTTTTTTGAGGTTTCTCAGCATCAACGCAGGGTATAATTGAAAAATAATAAAAGGAAAAAGGGGGAAAAACCGCCTTTTAAGGTGAGAAAAAGTAATGACAACTTCCTGGATAGATAGAAAGATTCTCCGGTTTAAATACTCATTAAAGCTGAGAACACTCTCTCATTTCACTCGCTCCAAACCCTAAAACAAGGAATCATCCCATTCTTGAAAAGAAAACATTCCGAAAATCGACAGAAACCCTAAAACAGTAAGACGCAAATCGAAACACATGGGTCACCCCACCAGGAATCGGCCGAAAACCGTCGATCAACACAAGGTCCTAGGGTTCCCAAAACATACCACAAAGATTACCTTTAGAAAAAAACAAACAAAGAACGAATCGTACCTTCAGAAAATTAGGGTTTCAAAAAGATCCAACTCAGAAGAGATGAGACAGCTCTTGGGCTTGACCGTGGCGTTGCAGAGGGCAAACCGTGTAATATATAATAGGTCGGGGTTTGTTGAATTCGCGGCAGACGGAGGCTGTATCGTTATGACGGAGTTAAAAGGAGGGAGCGAAACGCATGGGAAATTGTGCCACGTATGATGTTTTACTACTCTTTTTCTTGAGAGCGTGAGTGGAGGTGGAAGGGGAAAGTGGATGAAAGTCTAAACTTTCCCGTCTATTTTCCCCATTAATTCATCATATTGTGTAAAGGAGTCAATCCCCTGGTCAGCGAGTGGGGGAGTGCGCCACTCAGATTTTGTCATTTCTGTGCCTTTTTTTGTGTAAAACCGGCGAGGCGGAGCGGCCACCGACGGCTATGGATGCCGGGTCATAGGGGAACAGTGCGGTCAAATTTTTGCTCAAATGGAAGGGGAATTGACGAGCATTTTGCATTATTGTCAAAGTCTTTCTCCTAATTTACGTCATTCTTGCCATGTGGCCTATTTCTGATACTCCCCCCATTAACATTTTCTCCTCACCCGGAAAAACATAACCAACAATGCTCCGGAAAAATTCAATACTCTCCTTTTACCTTCCTCTCACCCTCTCCTTACCCCCCTCAGAAACAAATAAAATACCAATTATATATAATCTCATCCCATATATTTAATAAAAATTTTGAATATAACATCTCTTTGAAGAGCATAGAAAGATGAAAATTGTAAGCTACATTTACAAAAAGTTACTATTTATCATCGGCTTATGACAGATGTCAATGAATCGAGTCTACTTATTTTCAACTCGTGAACTTAGTTGATATAAAATTATATGATAGTACCCAATTTTTTCGATTTTACAATTCGATCTATTATTTATTATACATGGATGTTAATGGTCCAAGTATTTGTCCATTCTATATTAGGCCGGACAAAGGAAAATAAACAAAGCATGCCTCCTCTAGAGTGGGAGAGGAATCGTCTAATAAGATGAGGGGTGAAGATGGATCGAAGATGGGTGGACCCTGCACGAAAAGCTCCGCCCTACATGCTATGGTTGTCTTTTACATGGTGCTACATTGGTTGTCTTTTACATGGTACTACATGCTATGGTTTTTCTTAGGGATATTCTCTCAAGGGTATGTTTGGTATGAGGAGCAAAATTGACTGTCTTATTTATTTTCTCTTCCACTCTCATATTTCAATTCATCTATAGGAAAAGATATTTTGATTTCCTAATATAAATTATTTTAAAAACACATTTTAATAATTAAAAAAATTAATAAACTTTTTAAAAATACTTTTTTATTTTGTAAAAAATAAATTAGAAATTCAATTTATATAATATAAAATAAATTTAATTCAAGTTGTATTAAAATTTTAAAATTGTAATTTAAAATAAGTAATTTTTAATATAATATAAATAGTAATATTATGATAAAATCATATATTATAATATTTTATAAATATTATAAAAATATGGATATTAGCATTGTATAAAAGCGTAATTATTATTATTTTTTAAAATAAATAATAATAATTTAAATTTAATAATTGCTAATACTATTTTTAAAAATTATTAAACTTATTATTTTGTTTTTTAAATGTTTATAGTAACATTATGATAAAATCATATCTTATATTTTTTTATAAATATTATAAATATATAAATAAAATATGGATATTAACATTATATACCTCTAGTTAAAATTCCTCATCCCGTCTTAGGAGAATAAATTTACAAAAGGAGAGATGGAGATGGAAAGGTCTCTAGGATGTCCCATTTAACTCGTACAATGTTGTTTTATATTTCTATATTATATTTTTGAAAAAATTAAAAGTAAATAAAAAAATATAAAAAATCATTTTCTATTTTTTAAAAATACTGATAATAATAAGAATTAGTAAAAAAAACTCTAATATTATTAACAACATAAAAAATATTATTAAAATTATTTTTAAGTACTTAGAGATTTCAAAATGTACCAGCAGACTTATATTTTTCAAGTGCATGAGAGTTATTTTTATTTGTGAAATTTTGACTTTTGTTTTAAAAGTACATATTTTTCAATTACTTTATTATTTTTTAGAAGGAAAACTAAAAATAAGGAAAAAAAACTTTTTATTTGATAAAAACAAGTTTGAATAAATTAGTAGCAGAGACTAAATGCTTATACTTGTTGTCTATAATAAAAGAGTGGAATTGTACAAGTTCAATCTTATTTACATAAACCAAACAACTCATGACATCCTTCCATTTAATTACAATATAAAAACAAAGATGAATAAATAAATATAAATATAAATATAAATAAATAAATAAATATTTTGTACCTCTCTTAAATTCCTCTCAAATCTTCTACAAAAAAAAAAACCCGATTCCTTTCCAAAATCCTGTCTCATTAATCTAATTTCTATTTTTGGTTTAAAAAGTTACTTCTCTTTAAAGTTCTTATTTTCCTTCCAATTCTATCTTTTTTTTTCTCAAAAATAAATGATATAAAACAAAACAAAATAAAAATAAAATATACAAATAAAAGTGCATTAGCCTAGAGAAAGAGAGCTCAAAGTTAAAAGGAAAAAGCGTGTATGAAATTTTAAATTAAAAGGGGTCTTTATAAAAAAATTTAGGTAACGCCGGTTTAGGTTACTTATTAGAGTTTTGAGGTAACATAATCCTATTATAGAAAAAAATAATAATAATTTTATCAAATTTTCAAATTTACATTCAAAATGACTATTTCGTTGTCATGGATGTAAGGGGCTCCTCTCCACGTGTTCCTTTTCCAACCCAAACACCTTGACGGTCTAGTACAAGAATGTAACCCGTCTGAATTATTGCGACCGGATCACAATCAATTCCGTCTAACACCAAGCATGAGAAGACATTTTTCCCCTACAAAACCAGACGACAAGGGAGGGGTCGGACCCCCCAAACGGGTAGGATTGTCCAGTCAAGTCTTCAAGACCTATTGGCATGCATGATCATTCACGCTTGACATGTGAACGGTCGATAAGACCTCTTCTAGCCTTCAAGTCCATATCAATTAATTGTTGTACATAATTATAGGCCATCAATAGGTTAACGGGACAGGCAACTACATAGTCCAAGCTCATGGCACGTTAGCTAATGGTACCTGCCAGACATCTAAAACTGTGATGATTTGTCCAACGACCTATAGGACAATCATCATTACAGAAAAAAGTCAAAGTGTCTAGTCAACACTACAGTGACATTCTCATTAGCGCTATATAAACCCTCCAAAAAACACAAATATAGTATGCGCGCACATACGCCTATTCACTTTCTCCCACTTAGTAACTTAAGCTATTCTTGCCTGACTTGACCTTTGGATGGGCATGTTCAGACCATCCATCCGGACATCCTTTTGTGCAATAAATGAGTTCACCTAGTTTCATTATTATTAGGTGAGTTATCTAAGAGACACAAAGAAGGGAGGAAGGTTGTCTGATTTCTATAAAGTTGGACGGACGTGACTCCAGTTGGCTCAGAATCAATAATGAACGAGTTATATTATTAATTTTTTTTTCTTTTTAATTTAAGTTGAAGTTGACGATTGTCAAATACAATTTTAATTTTCAAATGAAGTCTTCATTATCAAATGCAACTTCGCTGTTGAAATGAAACTTTTGCCAAACACGATTTCATTGTTGAATTGAAACCTTAGTTTTTACAATATACGCGATATGAACAGGGCTATATTACATGGAAGTTTGAGAATGACTCGTATTGGCCCAAAATTCTACTTGTTACTTGTTGGTACCGTAATTACAAGCCTATAAAAGGGTACAACACGGGCATGTGTGACAGCACCTTACACCTAATATGACCCATGACATGTTAGGGATGTCATGCTTAAACTAGGTGGTGTTGCACCTTGAAAAATACTGCATCTTCTAAAAATTGGGACTTAGGTGGCCATATGCATCGAAGTCGGCTAAGTGGGATGAGTAACAACAAAAGTGTGCGGCCATGGGCAGCAAAAAGAGTGTGTGGCCACGGGTAGAGCACATGGCATTTGTTGCAAGTCCACACAGCACTGTCTGCACGCATTGCGCTGTTTGTGGGGCACGTAGGACAGAAGCAGCATGTAGCCTTTGACAAAATCATATATTTTCCTACTTAAGATAAATCATTTTCAGCTTATCCTAGGATATCATTTACAATATCGAATTTATTATATCATGCTAATATTTGGTTTGTTAAAGGAGTAAAAATTAGAATGAAATAATAAGTTATTTCTCAAATGAAAAAATATCATGCTATAATTAGAATATGATTTGTTTATTATAAATATAGGATTGTTATCATATCGAGTATTAAGTTAAATCAAATAAAACATTTATTTAGTAAAGTCATAACACTGAATGTATTTAAAAATATCATAATTAAGCTATGAATAAATGTGTGAAATATTAAGAAACTTGCAATTTTATTGGTAAAATTGTTGCTACAAATAGTAACCAAGTTCAATCACAACTCTCGAAATTCACAAGCAAAAGTTTCAATAATTTATGCATTTAAATGTGTGTTTATTTAAATATCGATATTTATAAAATAATGAAAAGAATTCAAGGTACTATTAAAAGAACATAAAAGACTTGTTAAAAGATTCTTAAAAGGAATATCGTAAAGGACTCGGTGCAATTTTCAAAATCATAGAAAATTACATGAACAAAAACAACAAATGAGACATAGGAAAGTTTTACAAAAATTATATAAAGATAATAATCGAGTCAAGCAAATGAAGTCAAAGATATTTGGAAGTGAGTTTGAGTCTTCCTACATAAATGACTCCGAATCAATCTTAGATTATTTTGATTTGGTGCAAACCATTGCAAACTATATACGAGTTAATGATAAGAAGTTTAATGGTTAGAGATTAGTTGAGAAAATCGTTGATCTTTAAATGTAAAATTCAAATTTACTATTGCAATCATCGAAGGAAATGATGTTTACCCTTATAGTAGAAATGGCTGATAAGTTCATTGTATTAACTCCAATAATAAATAGATCATAAATCATATATTATAGTTTAGTGCAAGCTTTTTAAAAGTTTGTTGACTTAAGGTTTCTTAAAATTTATTTTGATAATAATAAAGTAAAATATTATTATTTAGTCCCTTGTTTAATCATGATTGAGCAAGTTATTAAATGCAAATAGTTTTGAAAGGTAAAAAATGAAGACATGACATCACTTTAAACATCAAGAAAGAGCCTCAAGCATTATAGTTTTTATAAATTAATGTAAAACGGGTAAAAGTACAAATAAGTTAAGTTAATGTGTTATTTTAAGAATTTTGACTCGTCAAAACCACGTCTCACTTCAAAGTGCCTTTTGTGTTAAAAAAAAAAAAAGCGCATTTTAATAAGTGACCTAAAAATTATAAAAAATCAGATGAAACTATTTTTAATCATAAAGATATTGAAAACTAAACTTTCTGTAAATACTTCTCAAAGATAAAAAGGGTTTGTAAAAATGAAAAACGGTCATATATTGAGCGATCAATCGTCTAACATAGAAATGTGCATTCAAATAAAGACTTTTGATGATGCAAATTGGTTGGACAATAGATTGACATTAGTCTCTCAATGGTCACATGTAACCTTCATTAAATGTTAATGATAAATCATACCAATAATGCAAGAGCAAGAAAACGTATCCAATAAATAGTTCATGTAAAAATCACTTATTTAAAAGCGGTAAATTTCATTTATGATTCTTTCAGTTCTTAAGTATCAATTATACCATTTGAACCTAACTATTTTTCTTTTGGTACTAATTGTTACAAATTTCCATTATAATCTTTAATTCATTTGTGAAGGTCAATTGATACCTAAAAAACAATGTGCACAAATAGAAAGATTCTTTGGATTAGAGTTTATTATACCCTAAAGTCAAAGACTATGGTTTATCTTGATATATGAGAATTATATTAATTAGATGATTATTCGTGTGTCTCGAAATATTTTGATTTGTGACTCATTTAAGTAACAAGAGTTTTTATCCATATTATAAAGTCAAACAATATGAAATTTAAAATCTTTAAGATTATTGAAATATTAGTATTAGACATCACGGGATCAAGAATGTAAGATGAATGAATTTTAATCCTAGTTATGAGATCGATTCTTTCCTCTAAGTACCTAGTTCCGATTCAAATGGGGGCAAGTTTCTTTATATGTCCTAATTCCCAATCCAACCCCAACATCTAGGGACGTGACATCCTCCACCCTTGGATTATAAAAGATCTGACGGTAGATATGCACCCTATGAACGCAGAAGGATAGGGCAGACTTTGGAGCCCGATCAGCGTCACTGCGGCTCCTCCAGAATTACCCTTCAAATCTTTTGATTTAAGGTACTTCTCTGAAGCGAGGGTTTCGTTATTTCTATTCTATTCTAGATTTTACTGTGTTTCCGATGTTTCATTTTCCTCGATTTTCTTGGCATCCAAACGATGATACATTTCTTCTGCTTCCATATTGTGGCGTTTGTATTTGAAATTCATGCTAGTTTCTGCTCTTTTGTTTGTGTAATAATGCGCTTGTGATTACACATAGTCACAGCAAATGGCCATAATAGCGTTGGGTGAGTCCGTGTGATGGAAAGCGTGAAGATAAATAAGATGAATATTGGGGTTTTTGAACTTTCAAATTCCAAAAACAGTAAGAAAAATGATTAATATGACATAATTTCGGGGTTCGTGTCTCTCGGATTCATTTCCTGCAGAATAGTCAATGATAGTGAAACCTCTTGGAAGTATAGTTCTCAATTTGAAAGCTCGGTGAAACGCAATTTCTTGTATTAAAATTTAATAAGGTAGTGGGAGGTATGGAAGTTTTAACAAGATGCTTTATGGTCCATTGACATGATGGATTGCAAGGCACCTGGAGGATTTGGCTTCAGGGCCTGTAGATAATTGGTTCTCTTTTCTTGGTCAGTATGATTAAATCAATTGGTGAAGTGAAAGAAATATTTACCATGAATATCATTGAGTTGTATTATTCTTATTCATTTCTTGTATGTATTTAGAGGGGCAAGTGTTGTTGCAAACTCTTTAGAAGAGAGCATGATACTGATCATGATTATTTTGAAATAGGTTTTACCAAGTCATTTTAAGTGTGTGGAAGGTTTTCTATAGTGTGCTCTAAAAACTTTCAGTAAAGTTCTCATCATGTCTATTTGTTTACCAGTGCGCATCATTTTAATTTTGCTATTTCAACAGAAGAAATCCTTGGAGGTTGGGCTTGGTGTTGTTATCTTTTATTAGTTAAAATTATTAGAATCAAGAAGCTTAATTTGTTCTACACTCTGGACAAGCTTAAGAAGATGAATTAAAAAAATTAATAACAACAATGAAATAAGGATAAAAACACTTGTTTATGGTTTTATCAAAAGGGGAATATTTATCTGATTAGACACCATATGGTATGGATTTCTTTTATAATAATACCTTCCTCCATGATTATTTCTATTACAGGTGTAACAATTGTAGAATTTTTTCTGTTGTGTATGAAATGGATCCAATTTGGATTAGAATGGTTCATTTTCTTGATCAGAGAGATATTAACTCATCAGTCAAAACAACTCGGTGTACTATTGGTGATCTCGATTGTGTTTAATGTGCCGGACAGCAATTTTAGCTGACAAGTGCAAGGCCCTATTAGTTATGTTCTGAGCAGGATTGAGTTCATACTGAAGTCAACTTCCTCTCTTCTTACCTTATCCCTTAAACAGAAGAGTCAGGGCACACACTTTGGTATTCTAATTAATATCATTGAAAATACTGCCTTGTACATTTTTTGTATTTCTTCCTCCTATGCTACACAAATCTTTTAACCTATGAGATTATATATTTTTTCTTTACCACAAGTATAGGGATCCCTTTTGCTATCTCCTTATGTTGGAGAGCATGATATATATTTTGAATCCAAATCCTATAAGCTTAACCTTTTAAGAAAATTAGTTGTTTAACATGGTATCACGTCTTCTTTTGGTGGGAGGCCATGTATTTGAACCTCACCATCACATGCTTATTTTCCCAATTTATTAAGTCCCCTTGTAAGTCCAAAAAAGGAGGCTACACATGAAGAAGGATGTTGAAGAGCATGATATACACTGTGAACCCAAATCCTATGAACTTAAGCTTTAGGAAAATTGGTTGTTCAACAACTTTCTTACTCATTCCTTGATTGTTCTAGAAACCAGGAGCAAGTTTGATTGACTTCTAAAATATGTATGGACCATATGCTGCATGTCTTATTATTTCTTTCTAATAGAAGCCTCATGAATTGATTGTATACATCATTGTTAATGTGAATGATTGCAAAGTGGATTTGGATTGATTGTGATTTGGATGATTTGCTATATAGAAAATGGAAATCTTTGTAGTATTTCTTGTTCCTTGCTTTATATTTAGATGAAACTGGTTAATGGTTGCATTATTTTTTTTTTTGATAAGTAAGCAAGGAATTCATTAAAAAGGCTAAACGCCACAAAGCATACAGGGAGTATACAAGCTGGCTACAGCCCAAAAAAGAAAAGGACCAGAAAGAACTACCTCCCCTCAAGTGGAAGCTATCCACTCCAAGAAACCTATAAGGGAGAAAGACTCCTCATCTAAATACACTTTGGCCCAATTCCACAGGTTACAAACAAAAGAATTCTTTAATCTCTGAATATTCAACTCACCCCCCCTAAAAGCTAATCTATTCCTCTCCTTCCAAACCGTCCAAAAAATACACAACGGAATGGATTTCCAAATCTTTTTCTTTTCTTCCCTACAAATGAGCCCCTCCAGGAGATAAGAGTCTCCTTTACAGTTTCTGGTAGGACCCACTTGATATCTATCAACTCAAAAATAATATCCCAAAGGACTCTAGTCACTATACAGTGTAAAAGAATATGATTTACATTCTCTTCTTCACAGCCACACAAAAAACAACAATTTGGTAGTTGCACCCCTCTAATCTGAAGCCTATCCAGAGTGAGCACCTTCTCCCAAGTGGCCTCCCAAGCAAAAAAACAGACTTTAGTTGGCACCCTATCCACCCATATTTTCTTTGCGGGAAACACTGTGGCATTAGGTTTATCCAACAGCCTATAAGCATCTTTAACCCTGAAAAAGCCATTCCTTCCTTGCCTCCAGTTAACAGAGTCATCCCCCAATGCAGGCCTATGACCCCTCAAAGTATTGAGCAAATCACCAACCATGTCCAACTCCCAGTCATTAAAGTCCCTCTCAAAAACAAGATTCCACTCTCCATGGCCCGAATCTTGATCCCACATTTCCTCAATCGTGGCATCTCTATGCGCAGCAAGAACAAAAAGATGGTTGAAACATTGGGACAACGGAGTATCAGTGCACCATCTGTCTTTCCAAAATTTAATTTTGGAACCCTTCCCAACTATAAAAGCCAAATTCTCCCAGCACCAATCTGATTCTTTCATAATCTCCTTCCAAACCCCTACTCCCGCCGCCCCATTGACCTTCTTAGGCCTCCATCCATGTTCCTCTTGCCCATATTTCGTAGAGATTACTTGTTTCCAAAGGTTATCCTTTTCACAAGCAAACCTCCAAATCCACTTGCCCAGCAAGGCTCTATTCAATGTGGCTATTCTCCTTAACCCTAGCCCACCATTGAGTTTTTCTGAACAGACCACATCCCATTTGACTAGATGAACTTTTCCTCCCAAGTGTCCACCCCCCCATAGGAAATCTCTTTGGGTTTTCTCCACTCTTTTAGCAACGGCCTTGGGCATGCGGAAGATAGACATTTGTAGATTGGCATACTAGCCAAAGTACTTTTTATGAGAGTGATCCCCCCCCCTTTGGAGATGTACTGTCTTTTCCAAAGAGCAAGTCTCCTCCTGACCCTCTCCTCCACTCCATCCCATATAGAAGAAGCCCTATTGGGGGCCCCTAAGGGGAGCCCCAAATAGTGAGAGGGCAAAGACCCCACCCTGCACCCTAACTCAGCTGCCAACTCAAGAATCTCCTCCACTTCTCCAACTGGGATGATTTCGCTTTTGGCTAGATTAATACGAAGACCCGAGGCCGCTTCAAACCAAAAGAGAAGCCAGCTTAAATGAGATACTTGCTCTTTGCTCGCCTCACAAAACACAATGGTATCATCAGCAAAAAATAGATGAGAGATATTCAATGAAGATCTTCTACCACCCCGAATATTGCACCCTGTTAGATATCCCCCCTCCACCACTCTCCTGATAAGGACGTCCAGAATCTCCATTCCCATAACAAAGAGGTAAGGGGATAGAGGATCCCCTTGACGAAGCCCTCTAGTGCTAGGGAAAAACCCAGCTGACACTCCATTAACAAGAATAGAGAATTTAGCAGAAGACACACAGTTCCACATCCATCCCACCCACTTGGTCCCAAAGCCCATTTTTTGGAGGACCTTCATTAAGAATTTCCAATTGATGCTGTCATACGCTTTTTCTATATCCAATTTGCAGATAATACCCTTTTCCTTTCTCTTCTGCCACGAATCTATCACCTCATTAGCAATTAGGGAAGCATCCAGAATTTGTCTTCCCATAACAAAGGCATTCTGAGCGCCAGATACCACCTTACCAATCACCTTCTTGAGCCTATTAGCTAAGACTTTAGCCAAAAGTTTGTAGAGTCCCCCCAATAGGCTAATAGGTCTAAAGTCTCCCAGGTCCTCCGCCCCGCTTTTCTTAGGGATCAACACCAAGAAAGTGTTGTTGAGGCTCCTAACATAGGCATTATGTTCATAAAACTCTTTAAACATCTCCATGATCTCCTCTTTTGTGAAGTCCCATACGTTTTGCCAAAAGGCTACAGTAAAGCCATCCGGGCCTGGGGCTTTATCCCCATTCATCTCCATCAATGCCGAATGGATCTCATCCTCTGAAAATGGGACTTCCAGACTCTCTGCTTCTTGCTGGCTGATGCAATCCACCTGGATGCTACCAATATCCGCCTGCCATACCATGTCTTCAGAGAGCACCTGCTGAAACGAGTTCACAACTCCTTCTCTCACCTCCTGCTCCTCTATCAGCCACTCCCCATTAACCTTAATTCTTCCCATAGTGTTGTTCCTTCGGTGTGCACTAGCCATTCTATGGAAGAACCCCGTATTTCTGTCCCCCTCCCTTAACCAAATCTCCCTTGAATGCTGTCTCCAATGGGCTTTCTCCAACAGCACCCATTTCTTAAATGAGTCCTTGGCTTCCTTTTTTAAGTCAGCTTCCTCCACAGTCAAGTTTCTCTCACTTTCCACCCTATCCCAATGGTCTACTTGCTCTAAGGCTGCAGCTTTATTGGTCTCCAGCCTCCCAAAAACCTCTTTGTTCCAAACTCTCAGATTCTTCTTAATTTCCTTCATTTTAACATTCAATCTGAAGCTAGTGCTGCCCCTGACCTCAATCTCCTGCCACCATGATCTCACCATGTCTTTAAACCTCTCAACCTTCAGCCACATATTTTCAAATCTAAACGGGGTGGGGCCTCTACTAATTCCACCCCCCTCTAACACGATTGGGAAATGGTCAGAAATTGGACGAGATAACTTGATCTGAGTGACTCCATTAAACTGATCTAACCAGCTTTGGGAGACTAAAAATCTGTCAAGCCTCGCCCACGCCTGATTATTAAACCCCCCATTCCAGGTGAACTCTCCCCCCTGCAGAGGCAAGTCCACCAGCTCTAACTCATCCACCGTCTCTGCAAATCTCCTCATGGCTGAACTGATTCTACTTTGGCTGCTCCTTTCTTGCTGAAACAGAATAACATTGAAGTCCCCACCAAGACACCAGGGATCGTCCCAAAGACCTCTTATCGCCCCAAGTTCCTCCCACATACCTTCCCTTTCCGCTTTAGTAAAAGGACCATACACTCCCGTAAAAACCCAAGTAGCCCCATTTTCAATAGTCTTGAATCTACAAGACAGAGTAAAAAGGCCCTCCTCCCAATCCAATATATCCAAGACCCTCTTGTCCCACCAAATCAAAATGCCACCCGCAGCCCCCTCCGCATTAAGGACTCTCCAGTCTAAAAATCTTCCTGTACCCAAGCTTCTCACAATGCCTTCCGACATCTCCTGAATCTTGGTTTCTTGAATACACATCAGGTCCCACCCTCTGACTTCTTATATAGTTCTTAATAATTTTCCTCTTAGAGCTGTCATTAGCTCCCCTCACATTCCAACTTATAATCTTCAGCTTCATTGGACAACTATCAGCTGATCCCCCTTGCCCTGAACAGGACCTTTCTGTTTATTCCCCCCCTCGTAATTGACGGAGCATTCCAGCCTCTTTAGTTCCCTTTCGAATTTGGTTTTCTCCAAGAGCTCCTTACTGTGGATCTTTTCCCTCCTCTTTCTGATTTTAGTCAGAAAGTTCAGTATCTCCCTCTCCAACCCCTCCGTAGAGAATCCCAGAAATTCACTAAATTTTGCTAAACTGCCATCCTCCCATAGTTCCTCTTTCTCATTTTCATTGACTTGAGGTCCTGATGCATCAGCATACCCCTCCTTGCCCCTAGCCTTGCCTCGGACTTTATTGGCCTCTCCTAACTTCCAGGATTCCTTCTCTTTTTCGACATTCCCCTCATAGACTGTTAGCCAAGTTGACTTATCCCCCCATAACTCCTCCTCTAATCCCCCTGGATGATCAAAAGACTCCCCCTCTAGAGCCCGATCAAAAATAGAAGAAAGAGAAGAAGAATCCCCCATAGCCCGATTTCCTTTAAGATTGGAACGCAGGACATACCTCTTGGCTTCTTCTTTAAGCGCACGGTCAGTCAAGGATAGGCCTTCATCCCTCTGTTCTCTTCTGGTCTCTACTGGCTCCCAACACAGCAAGGGATCCTCTGGACTGGATCCTATTTTGGAAACGACACGGCCCAAAAGACCAGCCTTCTCTTGGGCAGCAATTGGGCCCTCCCTTTCCCATCCTTCCAATTCTGCACTAAAGGGGCAGCCCATCTCAGCAGCCCAGTTAGATGGGCCTATCTTTGACTCACCAGCCATCTTTGCTTTTCCTTTTAATTTTCGGCCCAGAAGCCCATCAAGCTTAACCAGCCCACCTTCCTTCTCCTGCTCCTTAATAAAACTTATTTGGGCCATATGAAGACGACCCAACCATTTTACCATCTGAGTAATCCCAATTCCCAGACGACGGGCCATGGACTTGGTTCCCGGGCCCTAAGTCCGGCCCATACTCCTGCAAAGCCTTCCCATCGTCTGGCAGGAGCAGTCCCTCGATTCCCGCTCCTCTCAGATCCTTCCCCACGCTCTTCTCCGCGCGTGAAAGCACATCATCCCTGTCCTTGGTTCTCCTGGTGCTTTCCGCCGCGGAAGAGCTCCTTCTCACCACGGGTCTAACTTCCCACCACAGCGGCAAAGAGTAGACCTCCTCCTCTACCTGAATTTCTAACATACTCGGTCTAAAATCTCCTCTTAGCTTGACCAGAATCCTAGCCCATTGAATTTTCCCCATCGTCCTTGTCCGTTCATCAATTTCAACAAATCCCCCACATTCATCCCCTATTTTCTTCAGTATCGTCGGGCTCCATAACGAGATTGGTAGGCCAAAGATTTTAAGCCAGGCTTCCTTAATCGTCTCCTCCTCTACCCAGCAGCCCGTCTTTGAGTTCCAGAGGTCTAAACTCAAATGGACTCCTCCTATTACTCTGCTCCCCGATGAGGCCACTCGGTGAGCCTCTTTTATGTCTTCAAACTCCAACAAGACCTTACCTCGTTCCAGCTTGGCCAGCCCTAACTTGCTTTTTAAGCCCCACGAGCTCGCCCAAAGCCTCCCCAACCTCTCCATATTTTCTTCTTGCTTTTTGTTGGATTTCCAGCTCGCGACAAGGCAGTGTTCCAACTTCTGTAAGTTTCCAGCCAACTCCTCCCTCGAGACCTTCATCTTGATCGCATTTATGCCTTTCCAGTTGGAGTGCTTGACTGTTTCTGCGTATGACTTCGCCGGAGAGGTTTTTCCGCCGACCCGATCTTCCTGTATCTCCATTCTTCTTCCAGCCAGCTTTTCCATTTGACAGATCATCTCCGCCATGTCCGTCCATCCTTTTCTGTCCCTCCTACCTCTCGGTAAGAAGATGCAGAACCTTCTGCGTTCCAGATCAACCACCCCCAACCTTAAAAAACCACCCGCTCTGTTGGAGCCCCGAGCCAAGGTGAACCGCTTTCCTCTTTCTCTCCACTCCTTCTCCCATTTCCCTTCTTCTTCGTCACGTATACAATGGATTAACCCTTCCTTAAAAAACCCTAAGCTTTCCAGCCTTAAGCGAACCCATGTCGAGACCCCCCGCTTCTTCTCCACGATGAGGATCTGACGCCGTCCTTTCCTTTCGTCGAGGGCAAGCTCGAAGGTCTTAGATTCCACCGAGAAGCACCGCTTTCGACTCGCCTCGCCGGACTCCTCTTTGTCGCCGTCGCACGCGCCTTCACTCGCCCTCACGCCCCCTCTCTCTCTCTCTCTCTCTCTCTCCCATTTTTTACTCACAGTTCTCTAAAATCACTTGCAGAAGATGATGATAGCACGAGATGGCTGAGACATCCGATCGGCATAGATTTTGAGCTTCATCCTTCTGGGTTTCTGGGTTCTGAGTTTGTGAAGTAGTGCTTTAATGGTTGCATTATTGAAAAGTACGAACCTGAAGAATCTTGGTTATTTAGGTTAGTAATATCCTTGTTAAGATGATCTTTTCTCTTAAATCAGCTTTGTTTTTGGGCCATGATATAGAGAACCTTATGAATCGTGGAAATCCAGTTGCACTGAAATATATATGTATATTGATTGAGAACTCTCAATGGGAGAGTTCTCATGGGAGAAGCACGAAGGTTGCTTCTCCCAATGCTTGCTTTTGATTTTGTTTTCTTTCTTCCCCCTCCCCCCCCAATTTTAGATGTGTGTTCTCTCTGCAGTAACCTGTTTCTTACATTCTCCTTATAATGTTGGATCTAAACTAGGTAACTGGATATGATTTTAAATGGAAGTGTCATGACCTCTGGGCGTGCTTTGATGGATTCCAGGGCATGTAAGCCTGTTACTAGTCACCAGGTTTTTGCATGCTTTCCTCATTTGCCTGCCAGGACTGCTTCTTTAAGCATCAGGAGTTCATGGAGACCTTGTCAGGAGCTGAAATCCTGGTCTTTTGGAGGTATAAATATCTTTTTCAAGCATTTCATTTTGTTACAAAGAAACTTGATTCTCAGACCGAAGCTCTGATGATGAGATATTATTATAGGGTGAACAAAAGTATGCCTATAAATCAGTTTCTAAAACCGCCTACTGTATTCTTTCTAGTGCAACTATGTAAGAAGCTCAAGTTTTATAGGCAACCCCTCTCCTCTCTTTCTGGAATGCCTTTTCACTGGGAAAGTAGGCTGGCCATTCATGCCTCATTTATTCTCACATAACATACATCCTTCAATATATCAAGATGTGCATATCATCCAACTGGACTGGAGCATTTAGTTTTTTTGGATAATTTGTCAAAATAAAGAAAGACTGGTAATGGATGTAAAACTAAGTGTTCATCTGGATATACTTCCTGTTTTTTGTTTTTAAAATTAGAAATTAGAAATAATTTTTATATAAAATACAAGAATTTTTAAAGGCTTACATTCAATAAATAATAGTTTTAAAAACTGTTTCTTAAAGTGATTTTTGAAGATATAAGGCAAATATATATTTTTTGTATAAGATGTTCTACTTTTACATGGAAGTTTTTCATTTTAAAAACAAAAAACAAGAAGTATATCTAAGTGAACACTAAGTTATAAATGTGGTTTGCCTTATAGAATATCAGAGGGAACTTTTGATAAAATAGACTATTAGTGCACCCAAAACTTTTACTGAGTTGGAACTCCTTTTAGAATATTGAAACTTATTTGCATGGGTCCAAAATGCTTTGGACTCTTTGGAGCATCGGGAAATCATGTTTACTGATCCTGTACTCATTGTCATGGCAGGAATGCCACTTTCACACCTCTCTGCTGCATCAACCCCACTTTTAAGTGGGGATCAAGGTGGCCTGTCACACACACTCCCCATGCTACCGAGACGGCCAAGATCTCCAACTCCCCTTAGAGCTTCCAAGGATGTTCCATACAGCTTCCGCTACCCTCCAATGACCAAAAAACCACAATGGTGGTGGAGGACTTTAGCATGCCTCCCCTATTTAATGCCCCTTCATGAGACATGGATGTATGCTGAAACAGCCTATCATCTACACCCTTTCTTGGAAGACTTTGAATTCGTGACATACCCTTTTCTTGAATTCATTGGGAGGTTGCCCAGCTGGTCCTTGATGGCATACTTCTTTATTGCATATCTTGGGGTGGTAAGGAAAAAGGAATGGCCTCACTTCTTCAGGTTCCATGTAGTGATGGGCATGTTACTGGAGATTGCTTTGCAGGTGATAGGCACCATTAGTCGGTGGATGCCTCTGGCAGTTTACTGGGGAAAAGTGGGGATGCACTTTTGGACTGCAGTGGCATTCGGATACCTCTTTACTGTTCTCGAGTGCATAAGGTGTGCTCTTGCTGGTATGTACGCTGACATACCTTTTGTCTGTGATGCTGCATATATCCAAATACCATATGATTAAGGAAGGTTAAGCACATGAGGAAAAAAGTTGTTTCCTTTTTGTATGGAGAATTTTTTGAACAGAAATGAATGGTTTTAAGTTGAGACCGGAGGGTGTAAATGTTTCCTTTGGACTGGATTGGTTTTACCAGATTTAAATCTGGCTTAAATGTTGGTTTCTGAAGTCCATTGCTTAACTGGATGATCCGGGCAACCAATTGCATTCTGATATGCTCTGCAGGATGCTGCTGTACTTCTCCCTGAGCGTCCTTTTTGCCCGGGATTGATTTCAAATATACCCAGTGTTTTAATCAAATTGCATTCAGTTAGGTTTTGGCAGCCTCTCTCGATTTGGTTTGGTTCAAGTTAAGGAAGTCGTGCATCATCCAATGTGAATGAATTTCTTTTCGTGCATTTTTAGGAACCTAAAACTCGCAACATATTTTCAATTCTTAGAGTGTAGGTGTTGGTTCAAACCATTTATATATGCATGTGTATATGAATTAGATGCGTTGAAAGGGTGAAGGAATAAATTATGCATGACCAAATTCACAAAAGATGGTTCTAATTTCAAGCTTTTAATAGTAGATTAAAATATTTCCAAAAAAAATCCTTTTACCCACACCCCCTTTCATGATTAATTTCTAATCTTAAATAAACTATTAAAACTAATCAAAGGTGTTTTTCTATATATATAGATGAAGTATGAATGAGATGATGCATATTATATGACTTGCCCCTCACCCTTGGAATGTTGAATATTGTAAGTTTTGACTTTAAATTGTCAATTAATGAAATTGGTGTCAGTAATTTTTTCATTCAATTTTCACAGAACCATACATTGCCACAGGCCCCATCCTCCATTCCAACTTCCACCATTTCTGGGCATTGACTGGCGTTGAGCTTTTGACAAATAATTAATCATACACACTGTAGCTTACTTCATCTTGTTTCCCTTTCCATTTTTTTTTCTAAGAATTAGCCCATCTGCCCCTGTCCAGGGATGAGTCCTCCCTATTTTTATAATACCATAAGAGTCTCCCAACATTTTCTCACCCAACACCATGCCATCACCTTTACCCAGAGATGTTGATACTGTCAGCCTTTTGATTAAGAAAATCAAGTACAAATTTTATAATCTGCTGAAGAATTTTGAGTGGTAATATGGCCTGAGCTGAGAGTGTTGGAGCTTTCCATATGGCCATATGTCATGGACCACTTTGCGCCCAACCCATTTGTGCCCACTTGATGAAGAGGAAAATTTTTTAGTTGCAGTAAAGTAAAAGTGCATCCAATATTTAGGGCTTTGATTTGGAAGTGAAGTAATGTTTGTAAACAAGGGAACCCAACTTACCATGCCTGTGATTTGATTTTGAGATGATGCAATCACTATCTACCTTATCAATCAACATATTATATAATCTTGGCATTCAATTATTTTGATTATTTTATGAATTTTTAGGTAGGCATGTCATTTTAATCTCACATCATACTCCCAACATTGTTGTTGCCTTTCATGCTGCAGTCCATCTTCAAAAGCAATTGCTTTTAATACATAAAACCCATCTTGGGTCACCCCATGTTAATTTCTTGTGTTGGGTTCAATTGATCTACCCCATATTTTAAGTAAAATATACCAAGTGCAATATATCAACTCCCACACTAAAGGAAATAAATATTAATACCTTATCCTATCTTAGAGAAAAAAATATTATTCATTTCATAGGCTTTCTAAAAATGGTAATTAAGTTAGTTTTAATTTAATATTTAAATGCCTGACAAATAAAATAAAATAAAATGTAAGGTTGTCTCATGAAATTTTTTTAAAAAAGTTTTAATATATTTTATCCTCTCAACTTATAGTGCATTTTGTACATTACTCTCTTAAGTTTAAAATCGAATATATTGCATTCAAAATTTCTTAAATACCAATATTTTGTCTTTTTTATTAGACGTTGTTAATTTCAATAGATAAAAATGTCATGTATGCGATTGAATAAGTAAGAGTAGATTTATAAATTCAATCACCAAAAAACTCTAAACAGAGCTCTCCTCCCCTCATTCTTCTTGTTTGTTCTAAAACCCTAAATCTTTAAAATCGATGCAACATTTCTATCCTTTGAAATTAACACTATCCGACAAAAAATGTAAAATATTAGTATTTAAGAAGCTTAAAGTGCAATATATTCAATTTTAAATCTAAGAAGACAATGCACAAAATACGCTGTAGACCGAAGGAATAAAGCGTATTAAACCTTGAAAAAATGGCATATCTTGTTCTTAACCGTTGAAAATGGTAATAATTTTTTGGGAAAATATTAAAGTAATGAATTGGTATCTACCGAACTTGTTAAATGATGATACGAATAAATAGGGTTATTAAAGGTATGTATGTGAAATCACCTAATTGATTACTACTTTTTGATATTTATATAAAAAAATAAAAATAAAATCTTTGGATTCTAAAATATAACATTTTTTATTTTTATTTTTGGCATTTAATAACTCTACCTAATTCTTATTGCTTTTGTCATCTCATATAATTGGAATGAAGATGGGGGAGGATCTAAATTCAATGATTCGAATCTGAATAACAGGAAGAAATAATGATGAAGGCCTTCCCCACCATACAAATATTAAATGTTGGTTGTGTTTTGCTTTGCGTCTTGATCAAATCAACTCCTTTAGTGTGGCGACAGACAACCCACGACCATACTCTCTTGCAAATATCACTCGCTGCATCATAATGCAGTTTTAAACTACCAACTTCCCACTAAACCAAAACCCAGAAAACGACACCGTTTAAACGTCTTTCGTTTTTTCCAGTAGTGGCTGCTCTCATCTCATGCTTTCATCATCTTCAACATTACAAACTTTTACGAGCTCTCTCTTTCTAACATGCAATCAAAACTAAAGCATGGAAAGCCATGCATTACACTCACTCCATTCATCATTTTTGCTCGCTCTTTGAGATGTTGCATGATTTCTCCAAGTTGGCCACTCATAATTCTCCCACTCCTCTCTCTCTCTCTCTCTCTCTCTCTCTCTCTCTCTCTCTCTTTCGCTCTCTGTGTAAGTGCTCCTTTTTCTCTGTTTTATTTATGGGGCCAAGCATGGAGGTATGGCTCACCTGTTGTAGTTTCGATGAACTGAGCTTTAAGTACATATTCAATATATATATATATATATACATAACCTATTAGTAAGTGGATCACAGCCCCTTTTTTCATGCTCATATGGTACTAACATGGGGGGACTTCAATGGCAGTTCAGCCTCTTTTTAAATCGTGCAACTGATTGGAGATTAGATATGCCAACCCACAGAGTGGAGCTAATAGGTCAACTTTAATCGAGTGGTTGGGAGGCTGCATTCTGATAGAAACGTGTATAACTTGACCATGAGAAAAATTCAACAAGTGGAATAAAGAAAATGGTAATTAACTTGTTTAGTAGGAGACAGGCAGGTTCTTTTTCCCATGATTTATGGTGGGTAATTGGGCATATCTAAATGATTGATAGGGAAAGTATCAAAACCCAAGTCTGTCCAGTTTGTTCATGAGATGATCCTGAGTGGTAATGTAGACAATTTGAAGTCCTCAATACTGCAGAAATGACTTTGAAGCATACATCAAAGAGTTGATTGATATTGTCCGTTTGGCAATGTTAACAGCGCACGCGTGGGAGAAATTTTTCAGTTGGTTTGAATTTGGAACTTGTTTGACAATGATTGTAGGGAATATTTTTAATCGTTTTAGCATTTGAAGGGAGCATGGGATAAATGCATTGAGATCGCATTAGGAGGCCGCTTTAATCGGGAGATCAAGCATGGAATCAGCAGGTGAGGAAGCGCAAATCTCAATGAACATACAATGAACCAAGCCAAAATCATTGGAGTACGTATCAGCACACCTAGCACAACAGCCAAGGCAGGAAAGAAGGCGAGGCACGGATGGAGGGAGTTGTTTATGTTTCTCTTTACTGGTTTGTCTCTCTTGAAATATAATATAGTTTTCTTTCCAAAACACGAGAATACAAACAAAGAGTGAAAGAATCTATCATGTAGAGAATAACTTAGGCGGACTGAAATTGAAAAGGAGTGTTGGTTGCGGTGCTGCCTTTCATCCCCATTCGTGGGTCAAGCATTTCAAGCACTTTTTCAACAGGCATTAAGCAGCCAACCGCCACAATGGACAGAAGAGAGAAAGAAAACCTCATTTTGCACGCATGTTTGAAATTTGAATTGCTACATGGGATTGGCAGGTTCGTTGTATTAACTTAAGATTTGAATGTGACTGCTTGTTTTTAGTCCCCGTTTGGTCAAAATTTACGAGCTCTCAAAAGGTGACTTTGCCTCCATTTCTATCTGCTGATTATAAAAACACCATACTATGATTCAATTTGCTATGGGATTTTTCTACATTCTAACTCTGCCTCTCTTAACTCAAGAGGGTAGAGCTCCAAGCAAGGGTTTAGTCTCTTGTACCCTAAAGAATTTCTTCTTCACCCACCCATCACTATGACACGCAACTGAGGAACAGAGCAGTTAAAGCCAAGACAAGTTGCAGTGTTATTTAAAGAAATAGAAATGTCAATTGGTGTTACGTCTCAATAATGATTTTAAATAATATTGAATGCAAGAGGCTGTGCCTTTCTTGGGTTCTACAAAAAGGCCAAAAAAAAAACAAAAAAAAGAGGAAAAGGAAAAAGGAAAGGAAGCGGTTTCTTTCATTACCTCAGTTGCAGGCTTGCAGCAGGCTTAAATGCAGAGACCCACCATCTATAATAATACCCATAACAATAAATAAGCACCACCGGAAAGTATATATTTGAAGATGGTAAAATACAAATTTATGTGTTGATCACATATGGTCAAACAGAAGAACAGAGATTAAGAGGAGAACATTAGGTAAGAAAATCACTACAGTATCAATGAGGAAAGTTGATATATATCATATTATATAAATAGAGAAACAAAATACATCAGCAGCCCTTCAATCCATACCACATATATATATATATATATATATATATTATATAGACTGACCCATTTACAAACCAAGTACCCAGTTGCCAGATTAACTACTGGGTATTTTTTTCCATGCCATCGTCTGATTGTCATACTGATTTACCTCCGGTCCTAAACTAATGTAATAATAATAAAATAAAGAGGGGAAAAAAACACCCTTCTTTTTCTTCTTCTCCACTCAGTGGGACCTTGAACAAACACCACCAAAAAGGAACAAGACAAACAATATACTGGACATTTTCAACCATGATGATGATGATGATGACACGGAGGAGGATCAGTATGGAAACATGTCTACAGAAGCAATGATGGGTTGGTTAAGGTAAAGGTAGTTCATTGGGTTCATGAAGGGATCAACAGTGACGTGAAGATCCTCAGTTTCAAAGACGCCATTGCTTGTGTTCATGTAATTGAGGATGTCATTGAGAGACTGATATCTGTGGCTCAGTTCCATAGCCTGAGCCCTCAAAATTGAATTATCAGCCTCAACGGTCAAGTAGCGCTGGTTGGTGATGTTGATGCTTGAAAGGATTTCGTTATTTTCCTTCCTGAGCTGAGCAACTTGGGCCATCAGATCATCCAGGTGCTTCTGTTTTCTCATCCGGGAACGCCTTGCGGATTCCCGATTAGATAGCATTCTCTTCCTTTTTCTTTGATCCATCACATGCTGCAGATCCTCTTCAGAACCAGAGTTCTGAAGCTGAGTTGATCCTGAAGAGTTTCCACTTGAAGAAGCCATCATACTATATTTATACCACAGACACTAACAATCTCAGCAGTACTATAACTTTGCTAAGAGATCGAGAAGACACAGGACACAGGACACAGGACCCAAACACTAGTTATTTTTATACAGTACTAATATCTATTTTAAAATCAAGCCAAAATCAGAGACAGTTCATGAAAAAACATAGAACCAGTAGAGGAACACAACAGAGAAAGATTGAACTAAGTGGGTCCTGCGTTTGAGTGAGGAATTTATCATAAACCCGGAGCGGAGGATTTCACTGACAACTGGAGACATGAGTCTCAAACGTTAAGAATAAAACATTCAGCATCAAGATCGGGAGAAAGAAACCACCCCAGATCTAAACAAATGGAAAAATGGGGTTTTGATGGAGAACTCAAAGACCCAGATTCATGAACAAAACCCCCCCCGGAAATCAAAATCAGAGCAAGAGTTGATTTCAGCAGAGGTTCCTCCAGCTTCGGGTCTAGAAACCAGAACCCCAAGATCAAACCTTGGAAAACAGAGGCTGGACACCCTGAAAGAAAACCGGCAGAACCTCAGATCTATAAAGGAGATGTCCTAAGGCAGAACACCCAAGATCTATAGGGGAGGAAGAGAAGAGAAGAAAAGAGAAGAGGTTGTGGAGGATATTGAGAGGCCAATTTATAGAACAAAAAGGGGACAAGAAAATGCAAGAAAATAAGAGAAAATCATTAATAAAACACAAATAATAATAATAATGGACAGGGAAAAAGGTGTGTAGAGCGTTGGAATCTCCTGTGGAGAGAGTAGTTGAGAAGAGGTGATTGGAGCATGTGGGGTTGGAGTGGACACCAAATTTCCACTATCCTCCAATTACAGCTGGTGAGGTGAGCGGTCAGCAACACCACCCTACAAAATCCAATTCCAAACCCCAAACCCCAAACCCCAAAAAAATTAATAATGGACATCTCTCCTGTTTTCTCTTTTCTTCTACATTTTTTACCTATCTTTCACCGCCAGATTTTACCGTTATCGCACGGTTGATATGGTTGTGAAAGCTGACAACTCATTCCCCAGTAGATTCCTGTGGGCGGAGGTGGAATTACAACTACTGGGATTTGTCAGAATGGGTATTTTGGTCATTTACGACTGTGTGAGTTTGTTTTGAACTCTCAGAAGTCAGAAAACTTTTTGCCTTTCCCTGAGTGAAAATGCAGGCCAAGTTAAAACCATTGGAAAAAAACTGTTTTCCAAATAATGATATTATTATTATTAAAAAAAACCATGTCATACTTATATTTAATTTATTAAAAAAAAAAGTTCATTATTTTTTAATGTTCCATATTTATTAAAAATAAAAATTATAATTCATCACAATAGTTATTATTAAAAAAGCATATTTTTTTTTACATGTATAATATTATCTTTAAAAAAAATAGGATAAAAGTTGTTACTATACTCTAAAAACACTTTTATAAATTTTAGTTCTTTTTAGCTATAAATTTCATTTGTTAACAAAAGTTTTTTGTTTTCCAAACGAGTGATGTAGAAAATTGAAAAAAATATATGAAAAAAATGTAAATTAAAGAGTAAATTTATTATTCAAGATATTTTTGGTAACTGTTTTTAAAAATAATTATTGAAAAATAGTTTTTGAAAACCTTTTTTTTAATGTTTTATAGAATAAAAGTCTGTTTAAAAATTTAAAATATTTTTAAATATGTTTTAAAAACAATATTTATATTTAATGCTTTATTTTTAATTTTCTACATTCTTATATAATTATTATTTTTAAACAATTATCATAAAAAAATGAAAATAATAGTAAACAACCAAAATATATTATCTAAAAATATTATATTTTCTATTCTTATAAGAAAAAACAAAAGCAGTTTCTGATTATTAAACATGTTTTCCTAATATTTTGTTTTAAAAAATAGAAAATTGTTCTTGAAAAATAATTCCTATATTTCTCATGTCTCGATTTAATATTATTATATTTTATTTCTTATCCTAAAATATACTATACCAATCAATGAAAGAAGGCTAAAAGGGGAGAAACATTATCCATTCAAGGAATGATTTTATTGTGTGGTTTTGAAAAAAATGCTCCAAAAAAATCCCCATCTCCCCATCTCCCTATCTCCCTTTTGCTTTTGATTTTCAGAGTTTGGTCCCCTTCCCACCAATACCTCTTTGGTGTCAAGTGTTAACAACCCTCAACAGACTGAATCCAAAAATCTTGTGGATGGAGAAATATCTGCTTTCCTTTTTTCTCTCTATTTATCAGCAAAAACTTTATTCAATCCCAACTGTACTTGCCATGTGCCTTTCACATATATTCAAAGTGAAGATTCATTAATCTCCAAAGCTTATGCTAAAAGATTGCTTCATTCAATTATAAACACGGATTAAAGCATATTTGGGAGTGTTTTTATTTAAAATATTTTTTTTGAAGAATTAATTATCAATTATTTTTTCATAAATTATTATAAGTGATTTTTCAAAATTTTAAAAATATTTTCTAAATTTTAACGGTAATTTCTCGGGTTTCCTTCATTTAAAAAGGAAAAATAGGTAGTTAACTTATGAATTAAGGAAATAGATACTCCTACTTTTTAAAAAATGGGACAGAAAATTGTGATTAAAGATTAATTTGCTGAAAGGTGGGTGTGTCTTTCAAAGAGTGCTTTCATTTTCCCACCAAAATAAATGGAGCTTCATGAATATTATGGGCTAAAGACTCTCCAACAACCCTTTAAAGCTTTTGATTGCTATGATTTGCAGCCTGTGAAATCAGGGTGAGACCAGAAAAGGTAGAGAGTGGTGTGTGGGTGCGTGAGAGAGAATGGCTAAATTGACAGAATGATTCTTTTGATATGTGGGAAAGGAAGAAGGGAAGAGGAGCCGGCTTCTGATATCGTAGGACCCTACTACTTTTATCCCATGTAATTAGGATTTTTCTTTACTTCCCTTTCAACATAAGGAAAAGTTAAGAGGGTGATGGACATCTCATAAGAAAGTGGAAGTGGGACTGGGAGAGACTAGAGTGGACATCAATGATGGCAAGCAATCCCATCTTCATATCCTCCTTTTTGTAACTTGTGACTTGCATTCGTTTTTTGAAAATAAGTTTTAAAACCAATCATCAATTGTTTTTAGATATAAAATTTTATTTCACAACTTAAATATGAAAAATAATTTTTCAAATTTTTTATGAAAATTTATTCTATTTATTTATATTTTTATACTTTAATCTTATTTGTTTATATGATCGGTTTACATTTGAATTTTGATTGATATCAATCCGGTAACTTAGCATTTTCCAAATCTCATTCATTAGAGAGTGCATCATTGCTCCTCTCCAAAATATCTATCACCAACAGAGATGGCAGAAGTGCATATTTGAGATGGATGAGAAAAGGGGACAACGACATCAAGTTCCTCATCAATAATTGAAGATGCAGTAAAAAGTAGAATTGGTGTTTAGTAGGAAGTGATCATGGTGACTGAGGTGACTAATGTTCCAGGACACAGGCAACACAAAATTGAAAAGAGCAGAGATGGGGGAGCATGAAAGATGAGTCCCACTGTTGTCAATTCCGGTGTAAAGCAGGCCCAATGCCAGAGAGGAACCGCATTGGTCAGAGAGGGTGATAGGCTAGTGGGTAGTGGTGAAGGGCGATTTTAAGGCACTAACCCCAAAGTTGCCTGCTGGAAGAGGGCTCCTCCCGAAAGCATTCTGCTTTTGCTGGGTGTCATTTCAGGCATTTTGGCTATTTGACATGTCCCAAGTTGCTTACCAACAGTGCCTTTCAGTACCATGTGAGCCCCAACACTTTTGCCGTAAACATCAACATTGGGAAATTGGGAATTTGATGCTCTTTTATTTGGTATTTGCATTTCTTCTGTAATAAATGACTGATAAGCTCTGCTCCCTATGTTTGCACAGCAGCACAAGAAAGAAACCTTTTCTTTTCTGTTTTTTTTATTACTAGTTGGCCTTGGCCTCCTACTCTCAGGAAAAAGTCAAGAGGATGTGGTGAATTTTAACTGGGAAAAGTCAAGTTTAATGACATATTTGAAATAGGTAAGTAGACAACAAAAAAAATCAGACTTGAGAAAGATTATGGGAATTTGAAATATTTCATTCAGTACTGTCTCTAGAACTCTAGAAGCCACTGTAACTTGGGTTGGGGTGGCAATAAGTCCACAGCCAACCAAGCCTAAGAATATTCTTAAAGCATCATATGTAAAAACTAAATCCCACCTCTTTTCTAAACAAAAATATTAAAATATATCAGGCATCATACGTAAAAACCTTGCAACTTTTTTCTTTTTCTGCCCATTTATGTGATGAAGGCCTGTAAGTAAATATGAATGACCTACCACTTAAACGTGATCATGCATCACTGGTTATGTGTCCAAATCAAAGGACCCCACTACATAAATAGGAAAAGAAAAATCTTTTTCTAGAGTCATAAACTGATGTACATGTGTTACATTACAATTGGGGTTGTTCAGGTTTACACATCACAGATTTTCTCTATTGTTCAAAGTATGAAGAGACCCAGAAGAATTCTGGACATGGGAGGCTTGACTGGTGCAAGTACTATCACATGTGAAATATGTTATTCTTTTGCATATTCAACCCATGAACACCACCCATCCATTAAAATACTAGACCAAGCTCAGGAAAAATCCAGATTGGGTCAGAGATTCTCCATCGATTCACTAAAACGATCAGTCAAAATTTTGAATTTTTTTTCAGTAGTAACATGGTGTGGAGAAATGAACTAGGGTGGCACCCACTATGCCAGGAAACCTCCATTAAGAAGTGGATTGAATGTTGATCACGTTTAAATCATTTCATTTTGTTTTCAAAGCATTAAGGAATTCTATTTAATCATAGGATTCCAGTGAGTGATTATGGTAGTTTGTTGGTTGAAATGATTATTCACCTGAGGGGAAAATAATGTAAGAAGGAAAATACTTTTCCTGTTGTGTCAATAGCCCACAACAAATACCAGGAGGAAATGGAGTTCAAAAGAAAGAAAAAGTGGAATCATGGGATGGTTGATTTTTCTTAAAAAGAGGTAAATTATTGAAAGGGGAATGAAATGAATGATTTGACAAAACACTAAACTCAGTCTTCACCGAACACTTTGTTAATCCAACCAAAAAGCAAAATGAAAGACAAGAGGGAGCAAAAAAAAGAAAAAACTCTTTGTCTTTACCAAGAGGTGGAAGAAAGGAAGGAATCAATGAAAAATTGTGCAGGCATCACATGGAAAGAGTTGTGTCCGTGGCCCCAGGCTCCATTAATAAGTGAGACCGAGGCCTGAGGGGCTGGTTGAACATAGAGACGCGGCTAGGTTGCAGTGGTGCCAAACACACACTAGTGAACTGATCACTGATTGAATATCTCGCCTGCTCCAAATCAAATGATTTTATCGTTTCACAGCCATTGAAATTTGGAAGATTTGGTCTTGACCCAGAGGTACCATTCATAGTTTTTGGTGTAACTAGTTTGGGTCCTCTTTTTCCTTTTTTTTTTTTGTTTCTAAATTTGAAGATTTGTCAGTGTACTTTAATTTTTTTTTTTTTTTTTTTTAAAGTTTACTTCTTCATGGGAGATTTGATGAGTGTGTTTTACGTGTATGTGTGTAACTGAAAAAGAGTGAGCACAAAAAGGGTGGGAAGGTCGGTTTGTAGGGTCACACAAGGGTTTAATTTGTTAGAGACTTTTGAAGAGGGGCCTCCCAAGCCATGCAAGAATATTTGCTGATACTTTATATATTTAAGAATAAACTAATGGATTTCATGTGTTATTTTTGGGGCATGGAACTCCATTTGAGATGTGGGTTGGGTGGGTCTTTACTCTTTCATTCCTCATAGGCGCAAACGTGAAGTATAATAGGCTTCCCTAAAGGGAGCATCATCATCATCATCATCATCATCCTCATTTCCCTTTCTTTCTCTTTAACTTCTTTAGTGCTGCCTTTTTTCCTGTTACCTCCCCAATCCCATGCCATGCCATGATATTTTTCTTCACACCAACTGATTGGCTGCCATGAAATGAACAGATTCAGATCAGAAAACACACTTGGGCTTTCAAACTTCAGACAAAAAACATATATGTAATTCAATTATTATCTCTAATTCTGTCCATTTGATCATAAAAACATAGGCTGCTGAGTGCTGATCAGTGACAAAGTTTCTACAAGGACATGGGATTGCAGCCAACAAGATCCTGACACAAGATTCGGACCACTAATGCTTCGTTGCTAAATGATCTGCAGAGACAATTGAGAGATTTAGTTGTAAGGCCATGTGGTACACATGGATCCCTTTTTGAGCTAGGTTTCTGTTTATTGATGCCACTACCAGTACCAGTTATGATGATTTTCCCAACTTTTGGTAACCTCACTCTCCTCCTGAACCTCCTCAACTTGCTCCACCCCTCAGTTTTTGGTGGGCTGCCTCTGGAGAAAAAAAAGACACCAAATATCTAGTACACCCATGTGCTGCTTTATTGTCTTTAATCTTCTTTAGACTCAGACACTCAAAAGGAATGGGGGGGTTTCCTCCATCAGAAAACAATGGTGCATTGGTGACTTCTGTGTCAAAGTGAAATCATCAAAGTTATGGTAAGTTTAGTGCTGTCATTCCATCCTGTTCGCTGTGTGTGTACATTATTATACTTTAGGGGTTCCTTATCCCAATTCCCAAGTGATGTAACTTGCCCACTTGCCCTGATCATCTCTAAATTCCAAGCCAACCATGCCCAGATTATCAGAAGAAAAAAAAAACCAGATGTGACCCAGTGCATCAAATCCATCACCCAAAACTTAAAACAGAATTGGATTTGAAGTGACTAATCAATCATGGTGTGGAAGGAATAAGAATAAGCGTTTTAAATTCAATTTAAAACAAAAATGATGCCAACCTTTTTTGTAGTTGTCTACTTAAAAAAATGACAAAAAAAATAATAATGCAGATGGGGAAGATGAAGATTTGCTTTTTATCAAGGACAGATAAACGAGAACCATATTCTGAATTGTGAGTGGGTGGTGGATTAATATTCCTGATTGCCAACAATGGAGTCCAAAAGCAGGATGGGGAAAGAGGTGATCAAGAGGTAATACTGATACAGATACTCATATATTCAATGGTGGGTAAAGAAAGATGAGTGTAGATAGTAGTGAGTTCATTCCCCATGGCATTGAACCTGTCATTCAAGAAAACAGTCTTCCTGAAAAGCAATCCAAACTTGGCTGCTCTGTTCCTAATCGTGTGAACATTTAAGCATGTGACACTTTACAAAAAGAGGGAAAAAGAGGGCGACTCCAGAAGCTGACAAAGAATCCCACAAACTTTACTACTTTAAATCTCAAATCTTATCATAAAATATATATGTATGGATCTCGTTTCTTCTTTCATTTTCCTGGATGCTTCCCGTCTACGGTCTACCCCAAAACCTTGGTTTATTAGGCATTAAACAATGCAATTACATATGTTTGTTTGTATATTTTTTATAATATACAAATTCCAAGCTCTTTTTTGCTTAGCTGTTTGGAGTGTAGTGTAAGGCTATGTTTGGTGCCCGGGAATGTAAAGAAAAGAAAATAAGAAAATTTTGAATGGAAGAAAAAATAAAGAAATGTTAAAAATAAATTTAATAGTAAAATAAAATATGAGAACTATTTCTTTAGAATTTTTTCATTTTCGTAATACTTTTTTGAAACCGAACATATCATAATAGTAATATTAATTAGATTTTATTATTTCTAAGCAGTCTTTTTTTCTTAACGAATTCAATAAACAAATGCTTTCATTTTCACAAAAATATATAAAATATATGCTTTTAAATATATAAAAATATTATTATTGTTATTAATATTATTTTTGTGGAGGGTGTTTGAGATGGCGTGATGGAGGTAATTTAGAGGCCAGCTTTGGTGGAGTGCGACATGTGAGGAAAAAGGAGAAAATGGAAAGGTGGCGAGTTGGATGGTCAGACGGGGTAGGTAAAGGCTGCAAGAGTAAATGTTGAGGGCCGCAAGTTGAGCCAATTGACACCCGCGATTGCGCCTACTTCCCTACTCAAGAGCCTAGGATGCCTGGAGTCCGGATTCGGAGACAATCAAGATGTGGACCCTTCTCTTCATTCTTCCCAACCAGTTTTCACTTAAAATTTCCTTTTCAAGACATTTGGCAGTAGCGTTCTCCGAATTATTTCAGAATTTAGCGTATAAATTTTAGAAAATAAAATAGTAATTATTTAGAAAATATCTACTTCTATAATTCCTTCATGAACATTATGATAAATATATTCATTTCATTATAATTGACCGGTAAGTAGTATACAGTTCAAAATCAATTGATTTAGTGGAAGCATAGATGGGTTCCATATTGTGCGAACAGGTCCAACCCAACTAGGGGCGTTTGGACCGTACGGGCCAGTGGCAACGCAACCATTAATACATTGGGCTATTATGAAAGCTAAGAGCTAGTGGCAGAACAGGTCATTGGGCTCAAACATGATGGCCGACCCCAAATACCACGGAGTGTTGTATCCGGGTTCTTTAAGCAGCTTCATGTGGGTACCTGCACAAGAAGCATGTCGGAGTGGGCCAAGCTTAGCCCAGACAGAGCTCAATATAAATAGTCAGATGGGTACAACCGTACCTGTTCGCATATCCTCCCATATAGTTGAGCATGGAGTGCTAGTTTCAAACATAGGAGAAGTCATAAGATTCAAGAGATACCACAACTCAAGTCTTGCATATGTTACAAGCATGCCAAGCTTGGTTTCATAACTACGAAATTCTTACGGGTAAAGCTAAAACTTAAAAGTACGACCCTCAAACAGGGAAACAGACTTTCTTCAAACTCAATTATGCTAATAGTCTTGTCATAACTCATACATAAAGATAAATAGTAGGGTTAATTTACAAACAAAAAGTCACCAGATGCATATAACAGCACACGTATGTACAAGTCAAGGAGGCCACCTACGGTACAGAGCTCAAGCTCATTAACAAGTTCTTATAACAAAAACCACATGAGATAATTAGTCATAACATGCATTAAGAAGCACAAACTACTAATGCATGTTTCTTCAAGATTTTAAGGAAAAAGAAAAAGGACAACCTTCCTAGGCCGCTATGAAACCAAGGAAGAAAAGGTTACTAACTTGCCTCCCCATTGCTTGTAACAGCTTCAGGATGATAATGGAGCATTTCCTTCCACATCATCTCCCTTATCATCTCTTCCCCTAAATCCTCGTCTATGTCCAGATCAATGGGGACCTGTGCTGGAGGGTTCTTACTGGGATCATACAGTGAGGACATGAAAGGGTGTTGGAGTGCTTCGGTGACACCAATCCTCTTTGAGGGGTCAAAAATTAGCATCTTCTGCAGCAGATCAATCGCCATGGGATGGGCATTTGGGTAAAGACGGGAAAAAGGCGTCCCTGGTGAGAACGGGAGAGACTTGATGTATTTCCTTGCTTTGGGGTTGTCAATGAATTCAATATCAGCCTCCCTCTGGCTCCCAAGGATGTTGATGATCAGTTTGAGCTGGTTAAGACACTCTGTGCCAGGGAATATAGGTTTCCGGCCGAGAAGCTCCGCAAAGATGCATCCAACAGACCACACATCAATGGAGGTTCCATAGTTGTCACAGCAGAGGAGGAGTTCTGGGGCCCTGTACCAGCGAGTGACCACATACTCAGTCATGAACTGGCCCTTGCCAGTGCTAGTTCGAGCTAGCCCAAAATCACATATTTTTAGGTCACAGTTTGCATTGATAAGAAGGTTTCCAGGCTTCAAGTCTCGGTGGAGGATGTTTGCTGAGTGGAGATACTTCAGGCCTCGGAGCAACTACACTAGGACATTTGGATTAGTTCCACGATAAAAAGAGAATTAAGCAAATTCAAGGTTGATAGATCTTTCAACATTTTTACTACAATAGGGTGTGCTAGTATATTTTAGAAATTAGAAACAAACAGTGGATAGCTTGAAATGCCCATTTCACAAAGAATGGTATGCAGACAAATAGGGACAGGAGAACAACAAATAAAACATGAGGAGGAAAAACAAAAAACCAGCAACAACAGATGGATACTACATAGTAATTAGACCCACAGCAGATGTATAAATGTTAAGAATTCATTATTACTAAAGAATACAGAAAGGAATCATATACACTTGGCAACCATGTTGGCAATGTACAAACTTACCAAAGGCTAAGAACATAACTGGAAAAAAGAAGAAGAAGAAGAAGAAGATGATGGTGATGAAAGAGTGAATAAGCAAAACAAAGCATTCAGACATACACACATATATACACATATGTCATGAATCATTAATTTTGGGTTATGGAAATTTTTACAGCTAATGAGTTACAAGACACCTATAACCAAAAGGAAAGGAAAAGCTGACTAGAAGATCTTAAATCTTGATTCGTTCAGCACATTTTGGTATGGGTGACAGTTCTGTTTTCACCCCCTTTTACCTAATGAATTGCTTCTTTATATAAGCCATGTTAGAACTTACCAACAAGATGGAACTGTTATATGTCCCCATAAATAAGATGACCAACAAGAATCCTATTTAACAAATGCAAAACTTTTATTACAAAAAAGTTCACCTGCAAAACTTTCATTTCTCATTTTTTTCATATGAAAACCATTCACTAGTGTTATTGAAATAATTTGAATAACTATAATCAAAATGCAACAGTTGCATGTTAAAGCAAGGGTTAATGATTATCCTCATTTCTACTGAAATCATATCAAAATGATAATAGGGCTAGTTAACTAAACCTTATATTATATCACTTAACTTTGCTAAATTAAAGAAGCTTTCTAAAATAGGGATTCAATACTAGAGCATAACCCACTTTTTAGAACCATCCAAAATACTGAAATTACTTCACTTGACTAACAACTAACAAGATGATACCTGGAACAGAAAATATTGGCAGTGGTCATTAGTAAGCGCTTGGGAGGACTTAATAATCTGGTGCAAATCCGTATCCATGAGTTCATAAACCAGATAGACATCCTTGAAACTTCTCCTGTGTATAGGCATCATGACATCTTTTAAAGCAATCACATTTTCATGTCGAAGATGCCGAAGAAGTTTAATCTCACGCAAAGTTCTCAGTGCATCAACACGGTTATCAAACGCATTATGTATCTTCTTAATTGCAACTTTCTCATTGGTTTCCTTGTTCACAGAAGAGCACACGATACCGTATGCTCCCCGACCTATTGGCTTGATGGGCACATATTTTGTATCAATCTCAAACAAAGTCTGCCACATTGAATAATAATGTTTTCCTTCGCATCTAGTCCCATTTGGAGGCTCAACTGGAGTTGCCATTTCCCTGAACATCATCATAAAAAAAAATTCATTATCCCAGAAAACACAAGAAATCATCAAATCTAAGTACCTCAATCATTTGGGCAAGCCTTAAAATAAGCATCTAATTGTTGTTGTACTCATCGGTTTAGGGTTTAATTCAATTCGATTCCAACAAATGCGACAGTATTTGACATCTACCATACAAAAGAAAAGCAAATAAATGGAAACTAACTTTCCAAAACTACTGTTTAAAACAACTTCGGATTTGGAATTGAATTTCACGTGGTAAACCCCAAACCACACAGCAAACACATTCAAATTCCATGAAAACGGAATTTCAAACTAAATCCAATTGCGTTCAACCAAACACAATACAGTTATAACGAAGAGAATCAAATTTTTTTTGGAAAAAAAAAAGTCAAAAAGAGAAAAGTTACTGATCTTGGAAAAAAGGCAACTACAATTTCAGGAGAATATGACAATTAATAATTTCGGAAAAAAGAACAAAGTTATTTATTTTATGAAAAGGAAAAACCTGCTCCTTTGATTCGATCTTCTCCAACCCCTCTTTATTCAAAGCACCAACTTTGACCGTTTCTATGCATTTTCCCGCGACATCGATCACTCGAACCTGTTCATACCATCAGAGAGTACCTTATTCAACCAAATCCTTTTCAAACCCTCAACCAGTTTTGTATCCCACATCAGAATTCATCCCAATTCCCCTAAAGTCTTCCCCACTCCCCCAAATCAAACACAACCCTAACCCTCCTTCGATCCTCCGTCCCCATTTTGCCCCAAAACCGCTAGATTTTTTATCCTTCGATCCTTCTCAAAAGCCCACAAATTTTCCAGAATTCTCTATCCTCCCCTTCACGATTCAGATCTAAATTAGATCTATGGAAGCACTGGAGGGTTGTTATTTTGTCGCGATCCAGCAGCTAGAGAGCAGTGATCGAAGACTGTGGACGGGGAGATTATTAGAAGGAAAAAAACATGTGAATTTTTTTTTGGATTTCATGCATCGCAGCACCAGAACCCGGGTTTGGCTCTCGTGACGACAAGTACGGATATTTTAATTAAAATGGTGGGTCCCGTAAGTGGTTCCCCCCATGCGATGCTCAGGTTTTAGGATTAGAGATACGAAACGACGTCGTTGCACAAGGGCTGTCGATGTGGATTTATGTCGGTCACTCGGTGGTAATGCAGGTAGTCATGCAACGACGGCGTTTCAATCTGGAAGGGCACCTTCCTGTTGGGGAACACTGAACCTCTTGGGGGGAATAGGATCCCATGTGTCCGTGACTAGGAAAGTTATGTGGTCCCTCGTGCAATCAACTTGAGTCTCACGCCCTTGATGGAGGAGTTCGGGGGTGGGCGAAGGAAGCGGCCAGCGGGGCTGCCAGATACTTACCTGAGGTGCGAAGCAGGGGATTGGAAGATGGACCATGAATGCCCGTCATAATGGGACAAAATGTGGTCATTTATTCAAATAAATAATAATTAAGAGGTTTGATATTAATGTCAAAACGTATTCAAATTAATTATTGAAAACATTAATAAAAAGCATTAAAGAAGTCATATTTCACAGTGTGAAACCAATAAAAAATGAAAATAACGTGCATTATAAATCCAATTTGAAAATTTTTATAATTAAATATTATTTTAATTCTAGCTCATATATTATAAAATATGATTCTATTGCCAGGTCATTCATCATGGAATGAGGAACTTTGAAATACCTCCCCCGTCGTCTCTTGTCTCTTGCGCATGTTTTTAAAAGCTCTAATCATTTCTTTTTTCTATATTATTAACTTTAATGATGATGACAACTCATGGCTGTCTTTGAAAGAATATCCTCGGCATTTCTTCTATCTTTTGCTCATGTTTTTCAAAGCTCGAGGGTAGTGTTTCCAATTGTTTTAAAAAATAGCGTTGAAAAATAGTTTTTGAATTTTAATTTTTGTAAATAAAAGTCAATATACGTTAAAAATGATTTTTATGTTTAATATTTTATTTTTAATAATTCTATATACTTATATAATTATTTTTTTAAATAATTGTTAAAAAATAAATGAAAATAACAGTAAATAATTAAAAATTGTTATTTAAAAATAACAAGTTTTTTATTTTTAAGAATAAAAAATAAAAAACATTTTTTTTGTTATTAAATGTATTTTCTTATTTTTATTGTTTTAGAGAATAAAAAATTTTCCTCAGAAATAATTATCAATCAGCCTAATTTCCCCCCTAAAATATACCTTTGATATATTTTATTTCATAAAAAATATTTCCAATATAAAAGCTTGGTTAGATGCAAGTATTGGAGATGCTTCATTAAATGCAAGTATTAAATTCCTATTAAGAAAATATCCCCCTTTTTGTCTTATATTAAATGCTTTTTTTAATTATTAATTATATTTTTGTTAACATCCACTTAAAGCTTATTTATGAGTGATTTTAAGATGAGTTAAAACTGTTTTTTTTTTTTTTTTTTTTTTTTTTTTTTTTTTTTTATAAATATTGTGTGACAAATTTTTTTTTAAAATTTGAATAATCCTTTAAAGTGATTGTCGAACCGTTGATAATTCTTTCAAAAGTATTTTTTTTATATTATATAATGCATTGCCTAATATATTATTAAAATACTTTTTTATTTTATATTCGAACACTAGTGATTTTTTAAAAAAACATTTATAATGAAAATATTATTAATAAATATGTTATAGATAGAAGGTTTAAATTAGAATGATTGTTAAACCTTAATTATTTTTTAGTACAAATTAAAAATGTCTTTGAGCCTATAGTGTGTAACATATTGAGAGTTAACATTCATTCACCCAACACATAAACTTAATATGTAAAAATGAATTAAATTCCCTATTATAATAAGCATAGTGTAAAACATTACTAATTTTATTAATTTATCTTCAACATTTAAATCATTAATATAAATGTGGAATAATATCTAAGAATATTATTTTCCAAATAAGCACCAATCATGTTATAAATGAAGCACCAACATATGCAATCATAAACACAAATCATAAAGCCACCAATAAGTATATTTATTATGACCACGATACAATAAATCATAGGTAAGAGAAAATTCAAAGAAGAAAAAGAATAAGTAGAGGAAATGTTGGAATGACTCAAATGCAATTCTGAGCAAGGTTGTGTATCATATATGCAATGTTGAGATTATAAGAGGAGATGTACATGTGTACTCTCTTAATAAATGAATGTAATTGTACAAACTAACCTCTAATAAAAATTATTATAGCAAACTAATTGAAAGAAATAGTTACAAGAAAAGAAATCAATTTATTAAGTTAGCTTAACATCCTTCTCAAATTGAATGATTTGGGAAGAACAGTTAGCTTGCACTAAAGATTGGAGAAGCGAGGTAAAGAAAGAGCCTTGGTATAACATCAACTAGTTGGTCTTTAGAAGGTGTGTATTGAGTTGTAATTGTGCACATAACCCTTTCATGGATAAAATGATAGCATAATTCAACATGCTTTCTCCGAATGTGTAACACAAGATTAGCGCCCAAGTATGTAGCACTAATGTTGTCACACGACAAAATTAGTGGATAGGGTAGAAACACACAACTCACATGAGATAGATTCAACCCAAGTGACCTTGATAGTGACATTAGTGGGTTCCCTATATTCAAATTTAGCATTGGAGTAAGACCATACCTTCTACTTTGAAGATGGCTAAGAGATTAGATTAAAACCAAGAAAAGTGTTGTACCTACTAGTACTGTACCTGTCATAACGACAACTAACCCAATTGGCATCAACATAACAAAGAAGAAATAAATCAATGGAAGCTTGAACATAGAGACCATAGGATACACTTAATTATTTGCCAATGAGTGAGAGTTGGAGCATGCACAATTTGACACACTTTGTTCATGGAAAAATAGATGTCAGGCTAGGTGAAAGTGCAATATTGCAAAGCACCAACAATGCTATGATTCAAAATGGATTACTAAATGGTGTTCTATCATAAAGAGAAAGTGTAGAACCAAAAGCCATTATAGTAGAGTAATGCTTATGGTCCAACATATTAGCACGCTGAGAAGATCCTAAACATATTTAGACTAATGTAAATGAACACTAGAAGAAGTCAAACTAAACCTCAAGATTAAGGAAATAAGATAAATGACCCAAGCCCTTGAGTGTAAATTAAGTGTTCAGATCGATGATAAGAGAGTACACCAAAAAAGAGTTACTACTAGTGACGATGATACTGTCCACATAAACTAAAATAATCACCATAACTAATCTAGAAAACTAAATAAATATAGACAACTCATATCTAGAGCCAATGAACCCAAGTTGTTGAAGATAAGTGTTAAGCTTATTGGATCGGACCCTTGGTGACCACTTAAGACAATATACAACTTTTATAAGTTTGCAAACATGAGTAAGGACATTGGAATCAACAAAACTAGGCAACTACTCTATGCAAACAACAACATCTAAATCATTGTTTAAGAATGAATTGTGGACGACAAGTTGACAAATAGACCAATTATGAAAGAGATCAAGGAATAACATAATCCTTGTTAGTCCAAGGGTTCTCCTAATCAGGTTTTGATGATAACAAATCATGGTTAAGTGACTAATTGGTTTGAATGGTAAAAAATCTCAAGTATAAATTCGAAAATTGATCAAATGATCAAATAGATACAAGATCGAGACTTTTGATAATAGGAAACGAATGTAAGATGAATGCATGGGTGCACTTAGGTTTTTCATACCTTTTCATGCATCTTTGAAAACTCAGTTTATTCTTTAAAATTTCGATTTCATTAAAATCCGAGTTTTATCAAATGTACCTTACGCAAAACGTTTCAAAATTGACATATTAATTTACCTAAAGACCTTGCCTAAGTGTTAGAAAAGAAAGGAATTGAAAAAGATAGGTTTTTGGGGCCAAAAGGCTGAACCGATTGAGGCTTTGGCCAACTGGCTGAGCAGGTTAGGGAACCGATCGACCGGTTACCTTTGTCTGATCGAGGAATGTCAAAAACATTCTCTCTCATCCAGTAGCTTTCTTTTCCCGATTGAGGTTTCCTCATTATGGTCGACCTTCGATCGAGGTCCAGTTGGGGTCTGATCGAGGCAACGATAACCTACCAAAGCATTAAATGCTCAAACGACTAGTGAATCGGTCGACCCCCAACTCGACCGGTCGAGGCTACCTTTTGCTTTTCTTGGCTCTCGAGCTTAGAAACCTATAAATTGAGAGCCCCACTTCATTTATGACATAGAGAACACTTGCAATCAATTGTCTACCTACCTGTTCTTGGCTTAAAAACTCTTATTTCTTTCTTAGTGCATTAAATCATCACTTGCATATCTTTTAGTGCACCCTTGTGAGTCATCCTAGCTTTGTTTTGTATTTGAGCTATCTTTAAGCTAGGTTGAAAGATTCTTTCTTGTAAAACTTGAGTGTTAAAGCTTTCAAGAGGTTTGAATCTTGAAGAGATTGTGTAAGAGCCCATTGGAGTCGGAATCCAAGTGTAAAGGATTGGAAACTTGGTTGAAGCTTCAAGCTAGTGGAACCCTCACTCGGTTAGGAGATTGAGGAGAGTAGACATAGGCAAGGAAGTTCTGAACCACTATAAAATCCAAATTTGTATTCTCCAACTCTATATATTTATTTTTTATTATATTGTGCTTGAATTTGTTGCGTTGAAAAAGTTTTTGAAAAATCCAATTCACCTCCCTCTTAGGTGTTTTTCTCATTTAAGCATAACCTTTATTTTCTTAATCCTTATAGTAGTAGGCTTGACCATAGGGCTTAAGGTTTCAAAGTAATTGAGTCCCAATGTTTGAAGGAAACCTTTAGTCACAAGTCATGCTTTGTATCACTCAATGGAGTCACCAAGTAGAAGTTTAATCATATAAACTCATTTGCAGCCAATCACTTTCAATTTGAGAGATAAAGAAACAAGAGTCCAAGTCTTATTCTTACTGAAAACAACAATTTTAGCTTGCATAGTAGCTACTTGCTCTGATGATTGCAAGGCTTGTGTGATAGAAGTGGGTTCCATAACATGTGAAACCATGCTAGTGAGAACTTTAGGCGAAAAAACACTACATTTTGCATGTGCCACCATAACATGAGTGTTGGAGTCCCCAAGTTTCTTGTGAATGTGACATCCTGGAAAAGCAAAAGAAAGAACACTTAACAATTTCTGAAACATTAGTAATATCTTGTGAAGTTTGTGCTGTAAGGGAAAGTGAAAGAGATATGGTAGAAATTGGTGGAAAGAGAGAAAGAGAAGATGATGAAGATAGAGGCAAGGATGGGGATGAAAATGAATATCAAAGTGGAAATAAAGATGAAGAGAATGTTGCTAGGGAAGTTAATGAGATGGGAGAAGGAGGAGGGGAAGAAAATGATTACAATAGAAGGAAGAGAGGAAATAAACTTAGAAGAGAACAAAGAATTAGTTGTAGGAATAAGTAAAAAGTGAGATTTATTAAAAACACCATGCCTAATAACATAGACTTGACCATTGAGTTTGTGAAGACATAAAAAATCCTTGTGACCGGAACTATATTCAATGAAAATATATTCAACTGAACGAGACATTCCAATTTGTGTTAATTACAAAGGCGTAAAAATGGATAACAAAAACAATTGAGAGTCTTAAAAAAATGATATTTTAGTTTTTTATATAGAGTAATTTGTATGATGTGTTGTTAGAAAGAACACGAGTGAGAAGATAATTGATAAGAATAATACTAGTTTGAAAAACAAAAGGCTAAAAAGACAAAGAAACATGATAATGAGCAATACATGTGAGACCCATTTCAACAACATATCGATTTTTCCTTTCAACACGACCATTCTGTTGTGCAGTGTAAGGATAGGAAACTTTATGTTTAATATCAAGATCATGTAAATGAGATGAAATAGGCCTATATTCACCCTTCCCTCAAACCCTCACCTCACCCTACCCTAATTACTTTGGAGGGCTTTAATTTTGGAAGAAAATTGTGTTTCAATCATGACTTTGAATTTTAGAAAGGTGGGAAAAGTTTTATCCTTTATTTTGAGTAAATAAAGTCAACTAAATCAAGTATGATCATCAATAAATAACAAAAAATAATGGGCATGAATCATAGAAGGTACATGAGAAGCACTGTAAAGATTAAAATGCACTAAATCAAACGATTTTGTTGTTTTTAAAGTTGAATTTTGCAAAAGGTAATCAACGACTCTTAAACTAATTGACACGAAGTACAAAAGTCAATAACACTCTTAAATAAATAAAAAAACTACTATTATAGGAATTCAAAATCAAGGATAGAACTTTAGAAGCCGGGTATCCTAATTTGTTATGCTACAGGTTGGACAACTTACTTTTAAACATAAAAACTTTAACTAATAAAGAAGTTGAAGGGGTAAGAGTGGAACTTGATGGAAGACGCTTAATAGCATTGTTGAGTTTGTACAATCCATGATAAAGATGACCCTAGAGTAGCACCTTATTCCAATATTGATCTTTCACCAAGAAAATATAAGATGGAATTCAATATAAGTATTGTTATCAAAACATAATTTAGTTACAATGATTAATTGTTTTGAAATTTCAAAACATGCTTGAGCTTCAAAAATTAAAATGTGTAGGGATTGAGATATTATCAACGTGAGAAATGCTAATGGTCTTACCATTGTCTACCACAACATTCTCATTCCTTTATAAAGGTATTGGGGAGGTCAGATAGCTCAAATCAAGAGTCAAGTGGTGTGTCATTCCAGAATCCATGTACTAGGTACTATTAGTCACAAAGATTGGAAAAGTAATAAAGGAACTTACCATCATAGTGGCCATGAAGCTCGAGTTTTGAGCTTGAGAAGTAGGACTATACTAACTAAAATCAACATAGTGGTAGCAATAGAGAGCTTCATGGCCAAATTTTTTACAAATTTGGTATTTAGGTTTTTCTTTTGCAGCTTGAATATTTTGACGTTGTTGCCATTTTCCCTGAACTTGTGGTCCTTAAGGTTTTCCAAGAATTTCAGATTGAGATTAGGTACTAAACTGGTTGTTTTGTGGAGTGAAGAATTTTTGTCATTGTATGGGAAGAAATTCTGGTTCAATGGATTATAGTAAGACTAAGGTTGAGATTTTGAAGTGAAGTTTTGAGGCTTTTGTTGGTTTGGTTTGAAGGGTTTCTTTTTAGCAAACATAACAAGATTAGCCTGATGTCACGGACTTAGTCGTTCACTAAGCTCGTGCGGCACTTAAACAAGCCAAGGCGCTTGATCTTGCTAAGTCAGCCTTGTTCCCTCAATGCTTAGCTCGCTCGGCTAAGACACTTGCGACTCAAAAGTTTAAGAAGCTTGGTAGGCAACTCCTTAAAGAATGGAAGCTCTATTAACTCAAGAAAGCCTTTACAAGTGCTTAGATGCTCACTTGCTTGGTTAGGAAGTGATTTGGATGATGCCTTGGCCAAATGAGGCCCTTACCTATTTATAGGCACCAAGGGAACTCTCTGGAACCTTGGAGGGTTCCTTACAAATCAAGAATATTCTAGAACATCCTACCCTATTCTATGTACAACCCTATGTACAAGAATATACAAGAGATTCCTAGAAGTCTCTAGAAAGCCTTGGACTCCTCCTATGCCTTCCACCATAGTGTAGAGATGTCCACACATCTCTAGACATTTCTAGAACCTTCCACACTCTTCCCACCAATGACTTAGTGTAGATGACTCTAGGAGTCTCCAGAAGCTTCCCTCCTCCTATATAAGCCCATGGGGAGAGTCATTTGAAGCATCCTGTGACACTCTCCCCCACCGATGCCGTCGACGTCCTCGTCGTTGCCTCATTCTGAAACCGCTTGATGTATTTCCAGAACTTTCTCAAGGCATCTGCATGTTCCCAGCTTACCTGCCTCTTAGGTAGTCCTTTCCATCAGACTAGATACTTTATCACAGGAGGGACCCCTTGTCTCCTGGTGACCCGTTCAGCCAGGATATTCTTCACCTCCTTCTCTCGTGAAGCTTCACATGGATGCAGACCTGTGCGCTTTCGACACTTAGAGTGTTGCTTCCTCTTACCCATTGAGTTCACTTTTCCCTTGGTGACCTCTTCCATGTGTGTGCGGGCTACCTCAGCTCGCTTATCTTTTTCCTCCTTTACTTGCACCCCTACTAGTAAGGAGGGCTTAGGCGTACTAGGCTTTGGGTTGAATTGGAGGGGACCTAGTAGTTGCATTGAGCCCATATGTGCTTCGTCCTCCTGCTCCCTCTCCTCGATCATGGCACTAAGCGTCTTCCTCTTTGGACAATCCCGTGCCCAATGTGGTCCGTCACGTAGGAAGCATTTGATTTTAGGCACGAACTTCTTCCTTTCCGCCTTACCCCTTCCTTCTCGGACGTTAGGTGTCTTGCCTGATCCATTTTTAGGAGCATTGTGGTCCCTTAGAACCTCGTCTCTCCCACCCATGGCGTGGCTATCCTCCAAAGACTCATCCTTGGAGGAGTCTCCTCTTTTATAATCAGTTAAAGACTCCGCTACTGCCATGGCAATGGCTAAGTCTTGAACACCTCGACGCCTCAATTCCTGCTTAGCCCATCCTTGCAGGTTATCCATGAAGTTGAATAGCAACTCCTCCTCAGTCATGTTAGGAATCTCAAACATGAGTGAAGAGAATTCCTTGACATAGTTGCGTATCGAACCTGTGTGCTTGAGACGCCTCATATTTTTCCTAGCCAGGTAAGCCATGTCATCGGGGTAGAACTGCCTCTTAATCTCCCTCTTGAAGTTCTCCCACGTCTCTATGGTGCAAATGCCTTTCTCCATATCGGCAAACCTTCGACGCCACCATAGAGTAGCTGTGTCAGTAAGGTAGAGGGTCGCAGTTCTCACCTTAGCCGCCTCATCCGCCAATGCGATAGCCTCAAAGTATCGCTCCATATGCCATAAGAAGTTGTCCAACTCCTTGGCATCCCGCTTGCCACTAAACCCATGTGGCTTCGGCACCTCCACCCTAGATGCCCCTTATGTGGCCATGACCTGAGCCGACACAGCAACCTTGTAGATGGCCAACTCATGCCTAACCTCCTGGTCTCGGGACTCCATTCGAGTGGCTAAGGCCTCTATCCTTGACTCCATGCTAGCAAGCATGCTCAAGACCTTTCCTTGGAAGGACACAAACTCCTCGTGCGACACTGGCTGAACCTGTGAGACTGGCACTCTCTCACGAAGGTCTTGGATCCGCTCCCTTAGATCCTCTAAGCCCTTCTCCATGCCTTGCTCGATCAAGTCCAACCCCTCCCGAGTGTCCGCCATGGCTAGCTCCACCTTGGCTAACCTTGCCTCCATGTTAGCTAAGGCGTCACGAGACTTATCCTTCCTACCCCTGCCTCGTGTAGTAGGCTCGGTCTCTCTTCCACGGGTTTGCTCACTAGTCTCCTCCACATTAGAGCCCGACATGCTTTCTTTGCTATGCCCACCTCGAAACCACGCTCTGATACCACTTGTCACGGACTTAGTCGTTCACTAAGCTCGTGCGACACTTAGACAAGCCAAGGCGCTTGATCTTGCTAAGTCAGCCTTGTTCCCCCAATGCTTAGCTCGCTCGGCTAAGACACTTGCGACTCAAAAGCTTAAGAAGCTTGGTAGGCAACTCCTTAAAGAATGGAAGCTCTATTAACTCAAGAAAGCCTTTACAAGTGCTTGGATGCTCACTTGCTTGGTTAGGAAGTGATTTGGGTGGTGCCTTGGCCAAATGAGGCCCTTACCTATTTATAGGCACCAAGGGAACTCTCTGGAACCTTGGAGGGTTCCTTACAAATCAAGAATATTCTAGAACATCCTACCCTATTCTATGTACAAACCTATGTACAAGAATATACAAGAGATTCCTAGAAGTCTCTAGAAAGCCTTGGACTCCTCCCATGCCTTCCACCATAGTTTAGAGATGTCCACACATCTTTAGGCATTTCTAGAACCTTCCACACTCTTCCCACCAATGGCTTAGTGTAGATGGCTCTAGGAGTCTCCAAAAGCTTCCCTCCTCCTATATAAGCCCATGGAAAGGGTCATTTGAAGCATCCTGTGACACTGAGCTATCATATTCACATTCAATTGTTCAACAAACATTTTGCCTTTGTAATATAAAATCGAAGCTTAAAAGAAGACTATGAACCTTCTTTATAGTTGGTTAATCAAATCTAGCATTGGAAGATATTGCAAAAGAATTATACTCAGTCTCTCAACCTTGAAATAAATAGATCAATTGGTCTCTATATGAGATAAGTTTACAAATAGAAGCAAGCTTATTCGCAATATTCTTAAGCTTAAAAACATACTCATTAGTAGGGAGACCATATTTTCTTGATGAATTGAATTTTAGTATGAAGCTCTAAGACACAAGAATGAGATGTTGTAGTATAGGTTCTTTCGAGAGTGTTCTAGATCTTTAAGGTTGTAGTGAGTTCGACGATTTTGCTTAACATTCCTTCTATGACTAATGAATAAAACCAACTCATCAGAAGTCAGTTAAGATGGTGCCACATTCAAAATTGGGAATTAACAATTTGCTATTGTGGGTCGGTGAATCGAGGAAGAGGAACATTGGTTCCATCAATGAAGTCTTTAAGCACATTGACGATTATAATATTGAAAAACTGATTCTTCCAAAGCAAGTAGTTGTCTTCGTCTAACTTATTACTATGAGGTTGATTGAGATTTGAAAGGGGTTGTTGGAGATATGAAAGAGAAAATTGGTTTCAAATATGGAGATTGACCTAATGAAGAAATGGTGAAGGAGGAGAAACATGAATTGGGTTTTCTAGTTGCTAGGTAAGATTTTAAGAGTTTTGTTAGGTTGATGAAGAATCTATTTGATTTAAGGTGCTATGATACCAAATCAGAATTAGTGAGGTCATAAAGAATTTAGAAAAGAAAAAGAATGAGCAGAGGAAATGTTGGAAGGACTCGGATGCAATTTTGAGCAAAGTTGATATACAATGATGAGATTAACTATACAAGTGTACTCTTCTAATAAATGGATGTAGTTGAATAAACAAATCTTTAATAAAAATTATTCTAACAAATTAACCAAAAGAGAAAATTATAGAGGAAAAAATAAATTTATTATGTTGGCTTAGCACAATACATATCAAGATATCCTTCAAAATAACTTTTTGTTTTATATGTTGTAAACTTAAGTTGAAGTTGAACTATAAAATTTAAAAGACAATATTAATATTATAAATATTGAATATTAAATAACTTGTAGTATAAACCAAAAATTGATTTGTATAAGAAGTTTTTTTCTTGCTTTTAAATTAAGTTATTTTTTGAAGTTAAAAGCTCTTAGGTCCCATTTGGTAATATTTCATTTAAAAAAATTTCAACTTTTGACGTGATGTTTGAAAGCAAGAGGGTGGCTCCAGCCAGATACGGTCCAACTGAGGACTCAGCCCCGAGAGGAGAGGCTAGGCATGACTCGAGCCAACCAAGCCAGCGGTCATCAGGACGCTCGGAAGAACCAATAGTTAACCGCCACGTCATCAAAACAAATTTCCCTCGCGCGTCGACACCTGTTCTTCTCAACGTGGCGCTCAGCGACAGGCTGGACATCCGTGTGAGATACGATAGCTTCACACAGAATCCGAACCCTCTTGATTCAGGTTCATCAAAGTAGAAAACCGAAAACCTCAAACCCACAGAACATCAGAGCGAACACAAGATCGGATCGAGAAACTTTAGCAACCATGATCTCCCAGTTCTTCGTGCTCTCGCAGAGAGGCGATAACATCGTCTTCCGTGACTGTGAGTCTCTTTTTCTCAAAGTTTGATTTTGGATCTGGTTGGAGTATTTTTTTTCTTAATCTTTTTCATAATTTAGGGCGAACGCTTAAATGTTTGCACTTGGCCGAGACTGGTAACACTGCATCATTTTTTTTTTCAGTTTATTTTCCTTTGTTTTATCAGAAACCAAACGGAAAGAAATAGAATTCCTGTTGTGTGAACATTTATTACAGTTCCCACCTCGATGATCTGAGTAATCAACTCCAGAAGCGAATTAAGATCTAGCACAATTGAACAACAATACAATTAGGGCTCAATACTTTTTCGTCTGCATCATAAATGCAATTGCTTCTCGGAAGATCTTAATACAGTATGAAGCTTCATTCTTCTTTGCCCATATTTCTGTAGATCATCCTGGTTTCTGTATCAGATGCTTTCCTTGGTTGTATATCTGATACCTTCCTTTTGTTGTATACGCTTAGATTAGTTCTGTAGTGTTGATCTTATGAATGCCAAATTCTCCAGAATTTCATATAGATGAAGTTTCACCTATCAGTTTATTGTATTCATTACATTTATATTTATATTCTAATGTAGATCGCGGGGAAGTACCTAAAGGAAGTGCAGAGATATTTTTCCGGAAGGTTAAGTTTTGGAAGGAGGATGGAGAAGGGGATGCACCACCTGTCTTTGTAGGTATTCTCTTTCCGGAACTGACAGGCAGTATGCTTATACTTTTGTTGATGCATATGGATTGAAGAGTCTTTGCATTTTCTTTGAAGAGTTCCCTTCAATTTGAATCTGTAATTTGGTTTTTTGATAGCAAGACTATGACATTACTATCAGGCTATAAGCTTATGCTTAACCAATCCTTGATGCTGCAATAAAAAGTGCTGTTGCCTGGAAATCTCTGATTCCTTCCAGGTACTGCATTCTGTGGAAAGCAAAGTTTTCGTGGATGTGCTTTCCCATAAAGCCCCATATTGCTTTCTCTTGCTGGTGATGTTCTCATGGATCAATCAAGGCAATTTTTGGTGCAGCATCAGTAACTTATAAGAATTCTGATACTTTCTGTTCGTCTTATGTATTCTGATGTTCATTTTATGTTTCTTGTTAATAGAATGTGGATGGTGTGAACTACTTTCACGTGAAGGTTGCTGGATTGTTATTTGTTGCAACCACAAGAGTTAATGTGTCACCTTCTCTTGTTCTGGAACTTCTACAAAGGATTGCACGTGTCATCAAAGATTACCTTGGCATTCTAAATGAAGATTCATTGCGGAAAAATTTTGTTCTTGTGTATGAGTTGCTGGATGAAGTTATTGTAAGTAGGCTATCACATCTTCTTCTGCCTTTCATTGTCGGAAATGCTTTTAAGAGGTTTGCTGCTGTTTTGCCTTTGCCAAAGCACCAAACTATTCTTGTATTGAATTAATTAAGCATATTAAACAAATGCAAACCAATTATTTTGAGCATTAAACTTATGTCTCATTAATTATTGGTATTGGATATTTTTTCCTATTTAATTACAAGGAATCATTTTCGATTATGGCATTGTTTTCTACAAGAATTACTCAGATAGGCTTTAGCTTTTATCATTTTTTAGTTTGAGATTTCGTTTGTTGTAGGGTTTTCCCTCTGTAGTTTCCTTTTCTTATTTGCCCTATCAAACTTTACCACCCTACCAAACAACCCCCAACTGTTTAAAAATAGGAAATAAATGTGTAGGATTCCACTCCCTTTTTGTAAACTTTGTTTCTCTTTCTTATTTGCCTATCAAAAATTATAAATGCATTTGCAGGACAGCATCATCAGTTATATACAAACAAAAGTATCATCAGTGCTGAATCTTGTAGTGGTACCCAAAATCTTAGATTTGTGCCCAAGTATTACAAGTATCTCAAAGCACAAGCTTGATTATCTTTGCTAGAAAATAAAAGTTATCTGGATTTCATTACTTGCATGTATGTGGTCTGACCACCTGCCTCCTTTGTTGTACCAGGATTTTGGTTATGTGCAAACAACATCTACTGAGGTGTTGAAATCATATGTATTTAATGAGCCCATAGTTGTTGATGCTGCACGATTACCAACCCTTGGTCCTGCTTCCATTTTTATGGTATAAATTTATTTGGTCTATAACATAGTTGTCGCATCTTATTTTTTGTTGCCAACCTGAATATATGTGTGGTTGACTGCTCAAACTTGCATTTCTGCAGCAAGGAACCAAAAGAATGCCAGGGACAGCTGTTACAAAATCTGTTGTAGCAAATGAGCCTGGTGGTAGAAAGAGGGAAGAAATTTTTGTGGACATAATTGAGAAAATAAGTGTCACATTTAGTTCTAGTGTGAGTATTTCATGTCTTCATTTGGTTCAACTTTATGATTATTTTTTTTCCTCGTCTTCCTTTCCCTGTTTTGCTATACATCTGGTGCTACTCAGTTATAGAAATTTACCAAAGCCCAAACAGATGCAATTAAGAGTGAATCCAATCAGTGTCACAATAATGTAGGAGCAGTTGACTGATTGGCCAGATGGGTATTCTTGGACCACAGTTGTTTCATTTTTTTGCTATCTTTTTTCCTATAGTATCTCATGTATTCCAATATATAGTATTGTAAGTTTCCATCTTGGCTTCCTTGTTTTAGACATGGCAGTAGAAAAATCCCTAGTTAAGGGAGGGGTGCCTGTCCATTAGAAAAGCATGGAGTATGTGGCCTGTCCTACCCCATGTGCACTGGTAGTACACAGTCTGCACTTCTACAAGAAAAAGGATTTGCATCTTGATCCCGTGGATGAATATGGCATCAAAAACAGACAAAGTTTGTGTTACTTTGTTTCTTCAGAATTTATTGATTGAATGGAATACTTCTCTGTAATGGGAGTTGTTGGCTTACAGGTCACACCCTTCTTTTAGACTGGTATGCGCCCACCTGAACTAATGCATATAGAGAAAAGAGTGATCTTCTACTAGTTCCTGTGGTTTGAGACTGATAATTTGCTTCTTCAATCCAGAGATGGATACTTTCTGACTTCTCTCATTGATGGACATCCGTAAGATTCCAGAATAGCTTTCCATCATGGATTGTTTGAATGCAGACTGTGGATATAATACTTTTAATACAATTTATACATTCTTCTTATATCAATGCGTCTCTTTTTTAGGTCATCATCTTGCCTTAGTTTCTCTTTTCCTGAGTTAAACTATTTTTCCTTAATTTAATCTTGTTTATACAGGGATATATACTTACTTCTGAGATTGATGGCACCATTCAAATGAAGAGTTACCTTACAGGCAATCCAGAAATTCGGCTTGCTCTCAATGAGGAGCTGAGTATAGGGAGGGGTGGAAGGTCAATTTATGGTATTTCTCAGGGCTTAGCAGAAATGACATTTTCTACTTTTGGTGCTTTCAAGTTATTTGTCTCACATATGTGGAACCAAAAACATGGTAGATTTGTAGGAGTATTTTAAGTTGCAAATGGTGCATCCCTGTGAAATTTAAGAATATCTTGACTGATAGAATAATGTAATGAAGATCCAATGTTGATTATGTTAAGAGGTAAAATGGTCGGCCAGAATGGCCTATGTTCCTTGTTGAGGAACAACATCAGTTTTCTCCTGTGTTTTTGTATTTTTCTCCTTTCCCCAAAATTTATTTACCTGAGAAAGAGTTAAAAAGGGAAAACCTTGAATGATTCCTAGTTACAAAACCTTTTAACTCGACTATGAAGATAGTGTTGGATGATCCATCACCGTTCAAAATGCATATGGCCCTTTTTTTCTTACATGCTCATTTGCTCTGCAATGTTTTTTAGAGTGTTAACTTCTATTTCCTGATTCAACTGCTTTCTTTGATGAAAAATGTTCTGTTATATTTGCTAATATTTTGTCTCACTTGCCTGATCTCATTATGCTGCTGTTTGCAACAGACTATAATAGTTCAACTGGATCCGGGACAGTTATACTAGATGACTGTAATTTCCATGAATCTGTGCATCTTGATAGTTTTGACATTGACAGAACGCTTACCCTGGTGAGTGCAACTAGGATAATGTAAACTTGAATGTTTTTTCATATGTTTAGAACCCTTTCATTATTTTGCCATTAGTAATATGCAAGTTTCACTCATCATTGTTTGACAGGTCCCACCAGATGGTGAATTTCCAGTAATGAACTACCGTATGACTCAGGAATTCAAGCCGCCCTTTCGTATTAATGCTTTGATTGAAGAAGCAGGAGCTCTCCGGGTGAGTGCCTGTCTTCCATGATTTCAAAATTCTCAATTAAAATTCTGGTTCTGGTTCGTATGAAAATTTTGCTTGTTCTGTCCTAGGCTGAAGTAATTCTTAAGGTGCGTGCTGAATTCCCCTCAAGCATTACCGCAAACACAATTCAAGTACAAATGCCACTGCCCCCATATACAACTAGGTATGTTCTGTTAATACTTTTTCTATTTTGTAAGGTTGAATGGACAAGATACATTGCATAGCTTTGAATCTGGACCTCTATTAAATTTCAGCAAGAAAGCATTTTATTGTACTCTTGTGTTTCATATGCTCAATGGACAAGATGCATTGCATTCATTGGAACACAAACTTCATATTTCATTTCAGCAAAACAGCATTTTATTGAACTCTTGTTTTTTTATTTACTTTTCCACTTTTGATCAATAGATGATAGTCCATCAGAGAATCTTGACATGAATTCCTTGTATTGTTGTGAGCCATATCAGAATGAGACTTCTGGTGTATTGACTGATACAGTATTTTTTTTGGTACACTATATTGAATGTGTCTATTGCAATTCGAGCTGATATGTATCACACTTTTATTGAACTCTTGTTTTTTATTTACTTTTCAACTTTTGATCAATAGATGATAGTCCATCAGAGAATTTTGACATGAATTCCTTGTATTGTTGTGAGCCATATCGGAACGACACTTCTGGTGTATTAACTGATAGTGTGTTTTCTGATACACTATATTGAATGTGTCTATTGCAATTCGAGCTGATATGTATCACACAATACGTATCAAGTATTGTACAATTTTAATAACCTATGTTACATGGGGTTGGGTATGAGTGTTGGATGCCTGTATGTGTCTAGGTGTTTGATATTTTACAACTCAAATTTTAGAATATAGGAACTCGGCTAAAAAATATCCAAAAAAGGGGCATGGATACTAGGATACGACATAATAAAAGAAAAAACAATTAGGAATTTTGGGACTCTACAAGTGAGTAGGGGGAATCCTCAATTCTCTAGGTCTTTAATGATTGGGAGGTGGAGGTGGTGGAGAGGTTCCTTTTGACAATACAAGGAAAGAGGCTAGTTATCAATATGGAAGATAGGATGCTATGAAAAAAAACTAAGGACGGGAAATTTTTTGTTAAGTCCCTTTATAGTGTGCTCTTGAACTTAGAAGTGCAATACTGTTTCCAATGAGCGTCATTTGGAGCCCTTGTGTTCCTACTAAGGTGGGTTTTTTTTGCTTGGGAAGCTTCGTGGGGTAAGGTTTTAATCTTGGATCAACTAAAAAGGGAGAGGGTGGCCCATGGCTAATAGATGTTTCCTTTGTTGTGTTGAAGAGGAGTCTATTAATCATATTCTAATCCATTGTACCAAGGTTAGGGTTTTGTGGGAGTTATTATTTGCGTTATTTGGTGTGATGAGGGTCCTTCTGTTTTCAGTTAGAGATACCGTCCTTGGTTGGCATGGTTCATTTGTGGACAAGAAGAGTGGAAAGGTTTGGATGATAGCTCCATTATGCCTTTTTTGGTTGGTTTGGAAGGAAAGAAACAAGATTGCTTTTGAAAACGATGAGCTTTCTAGTCAAAGAATGAAAAATTATTTGTATGTAATTTTTGGTCTTGGACTAAGTTGTTTATAGATGAGGGACCTTTACCTTTGATCAACCTTTTTGATTGGTTGGGTTCTAGATGAGGGCTAGTGAGATTTTTTGTATCTCCTTTTCCTTTTTGTTCTTGCCTTTAGGCGCTTATTGTATACTTCTTGTATGCTTTAGATTGGTCTTTGGGCGTCCTTTTATATATATATATATATAAAGTTTTCTATGTGTTTACCTATATATATATAAAAAGATATCCTTTATAAAAGCTCCCATATTTTTCCTTTAATTTCTTTTTTTCCTTTTATACCTAAATATTCTTATAAAAAATCACTTTTCGGCTAATTCTTCTTTTTTTCTAATCTAATTGTTACTAAGAAAGTTGAACAAACAAAAGGATTTTATTGAAAACAATAAAAAAATTGCACCTAGACTGAGATAGGAGTGTTTGACAATGATCTCATAGCCACGCCTATATCATGTTGTGTCAACATTGGTACACTGAGCCAAATTGAAGGATCTAGATATCATGGTTAATTAATAACCATGCTACTTACCTTTTTATATTAGCAATTGAGGCTCTCAGTAGGATTCTGAGGAAGACGAGAGAAGGGGATAGATGTGTCTCATTTGTTGTTTGCTAACAATACCTAGAGTTTTCTACAACGCCAATCAAGACCATCTGGAGCATTTAAGTTGGGCCCTTATTTGGTTTGAAACAATATCTCACTTAAATGTGAAGGGTCTAGCTTTGGTGTTGGGCCGCATGGAAGGGAATCTACCCACCAATATTTGGTATTTTTCTCAGGGAGCTCCCCACAAATTTGTGAGGGCGTGGGAATTGGTGGAGGAGAAATTTAAGAGATAGCTTGCCTTATGAAAGAGGCAATACATTTCAAAATGAGGGAGACTTCCCTTGATCAAGAGCATGCTGTCAAACTTGCTTATTTATTTTATGTCTCTTTTTTCCATTTCTAGAAGGGTGAGCTTGAGATTAGAGCAAATCCAGTGAGATTTCCTTTGGGGTGGAGTAGCCCTTGAGAAAAAAGCTTCATCTGGTTAATCGGTATACTATTTGTTTGGACAAGAAGAATGGAGGTCTTGGCATAAAAAATGTTCATACACTCAACAAGGCTCTACTTGGAAAAAGAAGTTAGAGATTCGCTATTAAAAGGGAGACCCTTTAGAAACTGATCATAATCAGAAAGTTTGGAGTTGTTAAGGGAGGTTGGTGTTCAAGGGCAGTGAGGATGTCTATGGGGTGGGTTTGTGGCAGGTTATCAAATTCAGGTGGGAGGCCTTTAGAAGCAAAACTTGTTTCTATGTGGGTAATAATAAAAGGTAAAATTCTAGAATGATAGATGGTGGTGGTGAAAGTTCCTTGGAAGAGTTCTTACCAATGTTATTTTCTATAGCTGTTGCGAAAGACTCGTAGTAAAGATGTGGGAGCAGGTTAGAGAGAAAGGCCATAGGAGTCCTCACTTTTGAATAGTTCTATGATTAGGAATTGGAAGGAGTGGAAGCCTTTGTTCAGAGATTGTAATCAAGCTTAATTAGAAGGGATGATGAGGACAGCTTGGGATGGAAGAAATCCAAGAGTGGCAAGTTTATTGCTAAATCCTACCATGCTTCCTTAGCCCAGGGAAGTAGTGAGTCTTTCCCTGCAAGTATAGTTTGGAATCCATGAGTGCCAACGAAGGTGTGTTGCTTTATTTGAGAAGCTGTTTGTGGAGAGATTTTAACACTTGATCAACTTAAAAAGAAGGGTTGGAATATTCCGAATAAATATTACAATGTGTAAAGGGTAGAAGAGTCAGACTTAATCATATGCTGTCCATCATTCCAAAGCGAGAATCCTGTGTCTGTTTGGAGTGGTCTGGGTGTTGCACTCCTTTGTAAGGGGAACTCTCCTGAGTTGGTATGACTCTTATGTGGGGAAGAAGTGGAACAGCTTGGAGAGCTGTTCTTCTATGCTTGTTTTGGATCTTATGGAAAGAAAGAAACAAGAGGGTTTTCAAAGATGCAGAACAGTAGGAACAAGCAATCAAATCTTCATTTATGTGTTTTTTTTTTTGGATTGGGCTAGAGTTTACATAGACGTTTTTTCTATTCTATGTTCGTGATTGGCTTTGCAGATTAGTCGAGTTTCAACTAAGGAGAGGGCAGTTGGTTTTGTTTGCACTCTTCCTTTTTGCTTGTCGGAGCATTTTTCATGCATCTTGTGTACTTTGTTGTGCTCCTTTTCAGGCGCTTTTAATATATCTCTTTGTTTTGCCTCTCAAAAAGAAAAAAAGAAAAAAGTTGGGTCTTGGGTGTTGGGTGCTGTGGGTACTAGAGGCTTGTTCTCTTTTTCTTTGTTGAACATGGCTGTTGGCACATGTTCAACGTGGCACTTCACATAGTTTGTGGGGTCTCTATGTAGCATAGATCTTAATAGAGAAAATTCCAGGTGGAAATTTTATTTGTATTATACAGTTTCTTGTATCATGATTTCATGAAAGACTTTAAAGGTTGGCTTAAACTTAAGAGTAGCTTCAGAAGTGGTAGGCTATTTGAACTTGATGAAGATACAGGGAAGTTTGCATGTGAGAGAAGTTGCTAACCCAGCACAGTGTGTTTTAGCAGAGTCCTAAATTTTGGCAAGATTTTGTGAAATATTGCATGACCTTGCATATATCAGTTTGGATTGTCTGAATGAAAACATGGAGCGATGACTGAAAAAAAGGAGATTAAGAATCTCATTTACAGGAATTACAATTCAATATTATGCTATGTTATCATTGTTACTGATTATCATGTCTGCATTTAAAATTTTCAGAGTTAGTTTTGAGTTGGAGCCTGGGGCTGTTGGAAACACAACCGATTTTAAGGAAGCAAATAAGAGACTAGAATGGGGTCTAAAGAAGGCAAGAATTAATGCTCATTTCCTCCACCTTTTTTCTGATTCTATTCTATATTTTTTTCACTCTTCATCCTGAGAATTTACACTAGTGTTCAGTTTGATTTCTGGCAAGCTTTCTCTTTTCAGCTGAGCAATTATGTGTAGGTATTAGTTCACCCCACAAACAGTTATTAATAGCTGCGATACTTCTATAGATTGTAGGTGGATCTGAGCATACTCTACGTGCAAAGCTGACATTTTCACAGGAATTGCATGGTATGGGATTTCCTTAGTTTTTACATGATTAATTTAGTTTTAATATTGTGATTAATGTTATTGGCATCCACTTCTCAACACAGGAAATATCACAAGGGAAGCTGGACCTGTTAGCATGACCTTCACAATACCAATGTACAATGCTTCAAGACTTCAGGTAAGATGTTACCTTGAGTTTACTAAGGCCCCCACAGACATCTTCCTACCGTTATTGTAATAAACTCAAAGATGACTGATAAAAAATAACTGTCTGCATTGTTGAAGTTAAGAATTAAAGATTAAAAAAATCCTGGATAAAGAATAGAATCATTCTTTTTGATGGATGTACCGGAATTCCAATGGAATCCAGGTGCCACTGCCCATAGGAATGTTACAGGTTTCATTGCTTTGAACCTCTTTCACTAGTTTGATGGTGATGCTTTGTTATGACCACAAGCCGGTGGGTACACTTGGGTGCACTTGTATCTCATGAGACAGAAAATAAAAATTAGCAAGAATTTAAGCTGAGCAACTTTTAGCCAAAAAAAAACACCTGCCATTTGTTCTTGTGCCTTTTTAGATCTCCTTTACAAACACCCAATTTTTTTTTTTAATGTTTCGTGTTGCAGGTAAAGTATTTGCAGATATCGAAGAAGTCCAAGGCCTACAATCCATATCGATGGGTGAGATACGTCACACAATCAAATTCCTATGTTGCCCGGTTATGATAAGAAGCTTTTTTCCCCATTTTTCTCGCTCCTTTCCCTGTCCTACTGTTGTGTTTAAGATCAAATGAATCAAAAAATTACTGCTAAAAGTAAGGCATGACTGTGTATCATTTGCTATTTAATCTTCATTCGCCTGGTTACCCAAGTTTTCACCTTTCTTTTTCTTAGTGCAGTTCTACAGTAAGTGAACCTTCCCAAGATTTCTTGTATTTCAGATAAATGAAATGGGATGAACCTCACATGTGGATCATTACTTTTAAGTTTTAACTGACTTGTGGTTGGAACTTGTAAACAAGCTAATTTGTTCCTTTTTTAAGTGTCATTGCTAGGAAAATTGGGCCATTTTTTTGGCTTGGTTGATTGATATGCAGCCATCTTGCAGATCAGGTATATGTAATAGTCTTGGTCTCTAAAAGTTTGATATGCTATGCTGAATGTTAAAAATGGTTGTCAATTGGAGACTTGGAGTTATGTAGGTCGAAATATCAGCAACTGTATGTGCTTCTAAGCTAAACTGGTTTCCCTCTCTCAAGCAAACAAAAGAACCTAGAAGCTTATCCATGGAGCAAGGCTTAATGCTATATCGCTTTCGACTCTCTCATTAGTTTAAATTTATTAAACAATTCAGTGGGTGTCTCAGCAGATGGAATGGTGGCATATTGAGAACCTGGGGGTCTAGGTCTCCAAAAGCAGTATGTGATTCATTTACAAATTCCTTGGAGCAAAAGCAATTTGCTTAGCTTTACATCCGTTGTAAGATATCATTTCTAATACATTTGTGGAGCAGGCATGGACACATTGAGTACACCCTATACATGTATTATAAATCTTTACTGAATGTGACATTGGAGCTATAAATTTTTAAACATAAAATTTTTTTGATGTAAATTTGTAAATGAATCATATATCTTAAACACTAGATGAATCAATGATTTATAAGAATTTTTCTAGGTACTGAGAGAACCGGACGAGGAAGAAGGTTTGGGGTTGGTGAGGGCCTGAAGGACGAATCCCCTGCACGCATCAGGCATAAGGACTTGTGAACATGCACGAAGATAAGACGGGCTCGAAATTGGAGATCCCTTATTTCTTTCCTTTTTGTCCATTACTGGGCAATGAGTCTGTCTTCTGGGACACTATCGAGTTCAAATTTCACCACACGAGGCCAATTTTAAGGAGGCGATCACTCTCCTTTTTCCTTTCTCCAACCCAGCCTAATTCTTCTTTCTTCATACCAAGGATAGGCTTCAACAGGCTTCAAAAATGAAATGGATAATTCCTCCTGAGACCTTAATTGGGGGCTTTAGGCCATTTACTTTGAAAGTGTGGTTAATCAGCCGAGAATTTGTGCGTCACTGACCTTCCAGAAATGGCATTATGTTCACTATTCATAAAGCTGACATGTGAAAAGACACAGACTCAAATGGGAACAAGAGATGATTCCAATGTGAACCACAGAATTATCAGTTAGGGTAGGCTGGTGATGATAATGACCTGGAAGTTCCAGGTCACTTATCTCCTGAATTCCTATAAAGGACTAAAATTATTGTTAGTCCCATCACTCAAAGCATGCCACAGTCGGCAAAACCTAAAATGGAGGATCAAACTCCAATAGTGCAGTAGTTTATGTTTTATATGTACATCCCTGGACAGCAGCTGAAGGCAATTCTAAAAGAATATTAGTTTGAGAGTCAACCCAAACCTCTCCCCTAACCCACAATTCTGCACTGGGAATTATAGCATATATGCCTGTAATTTGAAATAGGCTTCACGGGAACTTGATTCCATTTTTATCTATACTTCAAAATTGTGAAAGAAACAAGAGATGGCCCGATCCTCCAGTTGGTACCCTTGGTAAAGGCAAAGCAAGATTCCAACAGTCTTGCCTTGATAGAAAATCAAGGAGGTACCATTAAGATATTCTACTATTCTTAACCGAAAGTCGACACCAATTGTTTTTTATTTCTAAGTTTTTATCTTCTTTTTTTAAACAAAATTCTTTGTTCTTCAAACCCTACGCTTTCTTTTCCTTTCTCTCACATCATAAATCTAGGAATTTGATTCTAGTATCAAATATTTTTTTATTTACTGCAGTGGTAGCTTTATGTTGACCATTTGGTGTCGACAATGAGAATCGTGTTTAGTCATTTCAATCAACTAAGATTTGAATTTGAATCCATCGGTTAAGTAGCATAAAGCTTGTTTTACTTTGATTTGTCTAAGCAAACCATAAAGACAAGGAATAGATAGAAGAACTTTATTGCAAAGTTTGGAGAAGCCATTGACGATACTGCACTTAACTATGCTTAACGCCTTAAAAGGTGGTGGAGTCGTTCTAAAGCAAACCTCAATAAAAGATTGGACTCCTCCCGCATTATCTCTTTGCTTTTTCCTTAAATGTCTAAAGCTCGACGCTTTCATTTACCTTTCCTTTCTTACCATTGGGTCTTCTTCTTCAATTGGATTCCAATTCCTCATCAAGGGTGCTCTTTCTAACTCTAAAAGGACTTCTCTACGTATCTAATTAATATATACTTGTTCTTCGCTCCCTTTCTTTCGAAGGATTCTTCTTCTACACATCTCATAAAAGTTAGAAAAATATTAGTGTGGATTTTAGTATTGGCTACCTATTAGGGGTTTTGGTTGCTAATTTTGGGTCCAATTCTAAATGGGGTATTTGTTCCATGGATGGATGCTCACGACTTGTAGGGGAAAATAAAGAAAATGAAAGGTCCACCTCCTCAGACACAACATGTGGTGAACATCATAGTGCCACATTGTCACCTTATAATGCAGTCTCCCAACCCCCAAACAGGAGCCACTTCTCATCTTCAACTCTGCATGCCTTGTGCCTTTCATGGATCATGGCTGCTACCATTGGTCTCTTTCCGCTCCTCTTACTCTTATTACCACCTCTCCTTTGAATTATTATTCATTTCTATGATATCCCATTTATTTTTGTAATATCTTGTGTTGGGCAAAAAAAGATTTTTTTAACCTTATGTATATAGATTCCTCTTAATCCTGTAGCCATATTTTAGAGTCATAAGAAGCTCTTAGTTTTAGAATGGATCGGAAACCGATGGATACAATTTCAAAAGGGAGCAGGACAAAAGATGGGGTACTGTGGGGGGATGCCACAAAGATATCATAATCAAATTATTACAGGTTAGCCCCAGAGAGAAGCTGATGAGCAGGACATGCATCTGGTCAAACTTTCCACTCAAAAAATATCTTCATATTCTTACTAGAAAGGTCACCTACGAAAAGAACCTTTGACTATGGCGGTTTGGAGCAACCCTAGCCCACATGGGCTTCATCCCCAGATTCAACAGCATATTGGTCCTTTTCTTTTGAGGCAATTCATTGAATTCGGAACTATATTTGTATATATATATTTTCTGTTCATGTATTATGTTCAAGACATTGGAACAAAATTTGTAACATGTTCCGTTCCCCCACTGCACATGTGATAATTGAGAAAAAGGTTGCTTGCAAGTGTCCCGTATCTTATACCCCTACCTTACCCTACTCCAAAGTCTTATATATGGTAGATTTCATAGTAGTGGAAGATGGGATGATGATAAAACAAAATTTTGCACCAAAAACTTCCTACTTCCATAGGGGCACATAAATAAGTAATTGGCTTGACAGACCTCTGGATAACCCCAAAAAATATTTTCCCACCTTTATAATAATGGGACAGTCTTGCAACAACAGGGGACATACGGGGAGCACAATTCGAATATACAGGAAACTTGGTTTTGTGTTGATTTGAGGTTAAAAGGTGGGGTGATCGAGTGATCATTTAGAGGGTGGGAAATGGGTTACGTGCACAAACAGCCTGCCGAGAGCAAAACACTTGAGGTCCATTACATCATCTGATGATACGAAAAAAGAGACCAAAACAATGAATTGTTTTATTTGAATTGTCATAGAGAGAATGTGCTTGAGAAAATCAAAGCACCCTTTTGGAATGTTGTCTGGCCTGCTTGTACGTACGGCCAACACAACCACAATCATGTGAAGTTCACTCATCCTTCGAACTTCGGGCCCTGCCATGCCTGCTGGTTCACCCCCACACTTCATTATTGAATTCCCAATTGGTTCTTTCTCTATATACTTGAAACCTAACTCCCATACAGTCCCTTCTGATAGGCCATATGGTCTAATTCCTCAAATTTGATTTGAAATCGGTATCAATCGGATGAGGGGGTTCGGTGACAGCAGGTAGGGGCGTAGGGCTTGAGTGGGCGTCGGCCACCACCACCAATATGCAACGCTGGCGTGCAGTCTTTTCACTAAAGATTCATGCCTCTCACTTGGTTTTCTTCTTTTGTGATGTGGCCTATGATGTCCATCTGTTTCCTTTATGCAATTGGACGCGTGGTGGCTTCCTCATCCAACTTCCACTCCCTTCATATATGGGGGGCCGCCCATGCTTTCCGCTCAAAAATTATCCTCAACTCTGTAAATAGAATAGATTAATACATTGAGAAGAATAGAACTAGGGGTGTGGAAGGAATGGGGGGGTGGGGGCTGCTTACTGCTGAGCTTCCTATGTCGAAAGCTTCTGTAATGGGTATAGATTCTAAAATGTCTTTGTAATTTAATTGGGGGACTGAGAGAATTGAGATACACGTGGGTGGGAAGAAATGGAACTGACACATATATATAGAAATGGTGAATAATATATGTGTGTATATATATTAATCACACAAGTAGGACGCACCATGAGGACGCCCTCTTCCTAGCCTTAACTATCGATAGGAATCTGATCGTACATCATCATATCCACCCCATAGATCTTCAACTGACCCTCTTGTTTCTCTGTCTACAAAGCTCTTCTCTCCTCTCGTCTTCTCTCTCAATCAGCTCCCTTCTCTCTCTTTCTCTTCTTCTTCTTTGTTTTTTTTTTCTTCTCATCATCGTCCTCATCTTCTTCTTCTTCCTAGCCAGCTCCAAATATGCCCAGATCTTCAGACCTTCCTGACTGTTTCTATCAAAACCAGCCTATCTTAATCTCTCCAAGCCGCCCAACTCCCAAGCATTCTCTTTATCTCTCCAACCTCGATGATCAGAAGTTCCTCAGATTCTCCATTAAATATCTCTACCTTTTCAGAAAATCCACCAGCTTAGATGCGTTGAAGTATTCTCTTTCCAGGGTTCTAGTGGATTACTATCCATTGGCTGGGAGGTTGAGGACAAGCTCAGAAGACGAGCAGAAGCTTGAGATTGATTGCAATGGAGAAGGTGCTGTGTTTGCTGAAGCTTTCATGGATTGCACTGCCGATGACTTCCTCGAAGTTTCCAGCAGGCCAAACAGGTCTTGGAGAAAGCTCTTGTATAGGATAGAAGCTCACAGCTTCTTGGATATTCCTCCTCTCATAGTTCAGGTCTGATTTCAGACTCGACAACTATTTTTTTCCTTCCTTCTCTTTTCTCTTCTTCCATGGCCTTTCTTTGTTAATAATTAATTCCTCTTCTTGTTCTTTTTCTTTTGTTTAATATTTCTTGTTCTTTCATTTTCTTTCCCTCCCTCCATGAAACCCGGATATCACTATATATGTTTTTCAAACTTGGACATGGCTTTCTTTCTTGACGAATAAAACAAAATCAATATGAGACTCTTGATTGCCACTGTTATAGAGTTTTTGTTTTTAGCATCAGTTTATTACTAAAAATATATGAACTCTTAAAAAATGAATCATATTGGCATGCGGGCTCAGTGACATTTCCAATCATGGACTCAAATTTCTTCCCTTTTTCCCTTTCCCCATCCCTTCATTTTCCTTCATTTTCTTTTTCAATTCCACCACCCAACCATTCTTCTCCATTTCAAATTTTCAATCAAAAAACGACCTCGTCTTCAACTACCCTTTATTTTTTATTTTTTATTTTTCTTGATTACAAGACCTGCTGGCGCCAAATTTTTTAATTCTTTTTAATTATTATTATTATTATTTTTCATGTGAAGTTACAACTTACGAGTTAGGTTAATATGCTCTGATTTTTATTTTTTTATTTTTTATTTCCTTTTTGTTGACTCCGAAAGCCCAAAAAAAAAATGAAAAAAGTAAAGATAAATAGTGGAGGAGATGAAGCCACAAAAGGGTGTGGTGTGAGTGAGATATACCAAGTGTATGCCCTCCACCTAGTCCCATCTCTCTAATGAGAAAATGAGGCAGAAGTGGGTGACCCTACAATTTCTCTGCTGTTACTGCCCCTCCCCCGTTTCGTTCCTTTCACTGTGCTCGGTTGGTGAGCTTTGCCCCTAATGACCTAAATACCCTCCTTCGCCTGACTCCATTTACCTTCTTTGCCCTTCCGTTTTGGGGCTTGCAGGTGACCAGTCTCCGCTGCGGAGGGATGATCCTCTGCACCGCCATCAATCACTGCCTCTGCGACGGCATCGGCACCTCCCAGTTTCTTCACGCGTGGGCCCACATCACCGCCAAGCCCAACGGGGACCTACCAATCGCGCCGTTCCACAGCCGCCACGTGTTGAAACCGAGAAATCCGCCACAGATCCCCTTTGATCATCCAGGATTTACGAGGATTGCCCCCGGCAAGGACCTGAACCTGAACCAGTACCTGCAGTCACAGCCGCTCGTCCCCACCTCTTTAACCTTCACCCCGTCTCATATCCTGGAGCTGAAGAGGCATTGCACCCCATCGCTAAAATGCACCACCTTTGAAGCCCTGGCATCTCACACGTGGCGGTCGTGGGTTAAAGCTCTGGACCTGTCCCCTTCACTCCATGTCAAGCTCCTTTTCTCTGTGAACGTCAGAAAAAGATTAAAGCCAGAAATTCCACAGGGGTATTACGGAAATGGGTTCGTGCTAGGATGTGCGGAGTCGACGGTGAAGGAGGTGGTGAGTGGTAACTTGCACAGTGGGGTGAAGCTGGTGCAGCAGGCTAAATCAGCTCTAACCGATGATAACGTGAAGTCCATGATCGATTTGCTGGAGGACAAAACAGTGAAAACAGACCTATCGGCGACTTTGGTGATATCACAATGGTCGAAGTTAGGGCTAGAGGATTTGGACTTTGGAGAAGGAAAGCCACTGCAAATGGGTCCTCTTCTCAGTGATATTTACTGCTTATTTTTGCCCGTCATTGGTGATTTTGATGCCACCAGAGTGCTGCTCTCGATGCCTGAATGCGCGGTCGACAAATTCGAGTATTACATGAAGGATTTGTCGGATAGAGATGATTATGACGTTGGTAATGGTTATGAAGGGGAAGATAATGGGTTGATGATTTGAAGTTTGAAGGAGGATCGACTAAGTTTTTCCTTTTTCATTTTCTTGTTAAATTTGATCTCTCCCACCTAATAAACATTAATGGAAGTTGGTAATGGGGAGCCGTTAACTCACTGTAATTCTAGTGTTGAGGAGCAATATAAGAGACTAATCATATCTGAATGCCAACTTCTTTCCTGTTCAAAGGCTGTATTTTCCATTTTGTTCTGAAGCTTGTCCGGCAGGAGCTAGCTGAGCGGCAGCATTGGGATATTATTACAATTTTCTTCAGAAATATTTAGAATTACGTACGTCCTTGCTTTGTAACACTCGCTTTTGCAGGCTTTGCTTGGTTGGCATCCCATTAAAGAATGTCACGTACCAATATCAAGGATCATGTTCCCTACAAAATCTTTCTGCTTCACCTCATTTCACCATCCTCCCCTCCGCTCCCCTCTTCTGTTTTATCAACCAAAGCCCCACCATACCAGTGAAAACTGAAAAGCAGCTAGCTCATTTTCATTCCCTCAGAAGTGAATGGCATGATCATCAATGAAGTAAATATAATCACACTTAGAAGCCATGGCATGCCACCACATTCATTAGTTTATTACCCATCGAAATTCAAATTGCATCTCTTGATGCGACCCATCTTCTTTTCATGGCATTGGTGAGACATTAATAATCAGAAATTAGGCCTTATTGGAGGAGGGTATATACTATATACCCCAAAAAACAATCCAAACTCAATCCTATAAGGAGTATGAAATGGTCTACACTTTAAAACACATATACGTATATAAGCTAGCACTGGCCATTAAGTGTTGAAAACTATAATAATAATAATAATAAGTATCATTATTGTTTATTTAACCAAGTGCTTCTTATCTTCTCTGCTGATAATCTTTTTATTTTGGTCCCTAAAGAAGTGCCTCTTATCTATTGCGTTTGGAGTACTATTGAATGAAGCCAGTGGCTTTAAACAATTGAGAAGCATGGCACAAGTAGTGGAAGTGGCTGTGATATTTCTCTCCTCATTTTCCTTTTCTATGCTCTTTTTAAGTTGTTAACTGGTGGAGTGGCAATCAAGTTTGAAATCAAAGTGGTGTATACCTTAATATTAATTCACCAGATAAATGATTGTGATGTGATCGTGATCTGTCACTTTGCGGATTTGTGAAGTGCCAACGCCGCCCATTGTGTTGTGTCCTAGCCCAATGCCGTTCACACACATCCTCTAGTGAGGAGCATATTGATAACCTCACCCCGACATCTTTCCACTGCGCTTCACTCTTTGTGGGTGGCTTTGCTCACCCAATCCTTTGTGTTCCTTGATTAGGCTTCCATCCATTCTTTTATTCAATAATTTTTGCCTTTTTTCCTCACTAAATCTTCCCTTCATACCCACCATTTTTTGCGCTTGTTTTCTAACTTTATAAAGCATTTAGTTTGATTTAATTTAAGGAAATGGACATCAATCACACTAATGTCTATCAAACAAAAGATTTGGAGCATTAAATATATATAATGAGATCTAGATCATTGAAAGAGAATTTCATTTGCTTCTTTTAACGCATGCATGCTCTATATAAAGTCAAATCTGGTTTGTAATAATTAATTTTTTTAGGTTCGGGTTTAGAACTAAAAGTGGTAATTGGTGTAATACACCACCCACAACCTAAGAATTAGAATAAAAAGCACTCTCACACTTTCAATCAATAAATGATTGATGAATTGTCTCGTTTTTTTATAATAAATAAAAAAATGTAATTAAGATATAAAGATATAAATAAATAAAATAAGAGTAAAAATTCTAGTGATGATGGTGCCTTTTTAACGTGATTAGTGAAACAATACATTTTCTTACGAAGTTAGTGTAAATACACAAGACAATTTTATGAATTTGAAGGGTATAAAGAGAAGGGAAAGTGTGGGAATGGAGAGGAAAAGGAGAAAATAATTGAAGGCATTGGTTCACATGGGGCGCAAAGTTAAGATCCGGGGGACAGAGCAGGTATGGAGGAGAGTTGTCGATATTCGAAAATAGAGGAAATAATAATTGTATATGATATAAAAATAGAAATAGAGTGAATATAGTCATTATGTCATGATATACTAATGATCCACTAGGCCACTACTAGACTACTTTATAGACCCACATGAAATATAGTGTCATATCTCATCTCAGAATCTAGGATTCCAAACGTGACACTTTGTCGCTGCACACTTTCACACTCTTCCTTCTTTTATCTATTTATTTATTTTTATTTATTTATTGCTTTTAAATTTAGGTCGTATGATCTGCTTTGTTTTTTTAAATACCATTCTTCATCACGATTGAATAAACTAATTTTTGACTTGATTCGGAGGGGGTGAGATGAGATTTTGTTATTGAATCTTGTGTTAAAAACAGTGAAGCCAAGTCCATCAAGAAGATCTGAAAGTGTCTTTCTTCTTTGCTCGTTATTTATCGAAATTTTGTTATGTAACACATCAATCTAATCTAATTTTTAATTTAATTTTTAAAAATAAAATATTAGATTATTTGAATATATGAGGGTTTTAATTTTAGTTTGGACTTTAGTTATCGAGATATTTATTAGATCAATTAAATTAGATATTAACCTTTGAATTTAACCATTAGGCTAATGAGTTAAAGATTTCACTGAATTAGGAAATAAGCAAATAAATAACAATGGAGGATAGAATGACATTTTTCTTCCAATTAGAAATCCAATTACGTGTGGGTAAAAATTGTTAATTGAAATTTCCTTTTTTTTAGAGAGGAGGCTCGAAAGGACTCATTCTTGGATCCTGGTACGAGACTTAACTGGTTTGGTCTTGTAAGAAGGTTTTAAACACTAATATATAGTAGACTCTTTCAAACCAAGTAAATACATTTTAAACTGATGATAATTTAAAAATAAACTTGTGATATCCCACGTCGAATAAGAAAAAATGTTTATATATATATAGAGAGAGAGAGACAAAAAGGTTGTACATGCATAAACACTTATTAACCATATAAAAGCATTGAACCGAAAGCAAACATTATCTATGCAAGAGGTTGACTTGGGTTCTACTTCTTCATTGGAAGGTTATATTAAAATTGGATTTTGGATTGGATTTATTTTATTCTTTAGATGGTTTTAGACTTTTTCTACTTAATTTTACGATATTGATAACAATGCTTCTTAATTTGATAGATATGTTTTAAATATAAAAGAATTTATTAAGTTTAGAATACACAAAATTTACCTAGAAAAATATAGTTGATACAAATTTTCAAAAATTTATTTTTATTTTTATTTATTTAAATCTCCTTAAAACCTTTGCACCTCTAACTATAGTAAAAATATATTATGACTCCATTTGGAGTACCATTTTAAGCTACTTTAAATTATTAAAATAATTCACAAAATGTATCTTTATATAGTAAAACACTTTGAACAGAAGGTTTTTGAAAATTAAAATTCTTTTGAACATTATATTGAAGAATATCATTAAAAATTGTTGTATTAAACAAGTATTATATTATTGGAGATAACCACTCAACTATTGGTTGTTACAACTTCCTGTACTTTCCAAATATTTTAGGCTGTTGCAACTATTAGATTGTTAGTTGTTAGAATATAGAACAACTTATAGTGATAATATAAATAAATTAACTATTATGTAATTCAACAAGAATGGAAAACAAGATAGACTTCACAGATGATCGTTGTTTTCCGTTATGGTAGAAATCTCTTCCACGAACACTATCACTTCATTTGAAGTAACAAAGCTACCTCCAATTGTTTTTCAAATGGCTACTCCTTTCTTGGAAACATCAGGTTCTTGATGCAATCAAGGGTCATGGATTAGTAAATTTTATTAATTAGGTCATTTTTTAGAACTTCTTGAGAAAAGTGAAACCAAAGTGATCAATTCTGTATATATTATTTTTGAAAGACAAGATAATCTTCTTGTTTCTTGGCCATTAGCCTCAATGAGCCTAGAAATACTACCTCAACTCATTAGATGTGATACTACTAAAGAAGTTTGGAAAACAATAGAACAATTTTTTGCTTCTCAATCACAAAGGTAATGCAATACAAATTTAAGTTGTAAAGTCAAAAGAAAGGTAGTTTATCAATAAGAGATTATCTTATTAAAATGAAAACCTATTCAAACATACTAGCATCATCTTGACATAATATTTTGAAGAGGATAAGATTTTGGCAATTTTAGCTAGCCTTTGTCTGAAATATGATTATGTTGTTATTGTGATTATTTCATGTGAAGATTCATATTCCTTAAAAACTATATCATCTTTACTACTTGCTCAAGGACATAGGATTGAACAAAATTAAACCTTCTTCACAGACACTCGACCATTTGTAAATCTATTTACACATGGCGGTCAAGGAAACAATCAACGCTTCCAAGGAGGTTGAGGAGGAAACCAATATTTTCAATGCAATCATAATGCTATAGGTCGTGGTAATATTTGTGGTAAAGGATACACCTAGGGGAACTCAAAACCTCAATGCCAACTATATGGACATACAGTACACAAATGCTACTATCGTTTCAACATCTTGTTTACCGGATTGAACAATAATCAAGCTTCTAAATCATCCTCAATGACATCAGTGGTTGTTACTCCTAATACTATAAATAATAACAATTGATATCCTGATTCAAGTACAACAAATCACATTACAAGTGACCTAAATAATCTAAACTTTAGTTGTGAGTGCCATGGTAAGAACAAGTTGCATGTAGGGAATAGAGAAAGTTTGCAAATTAAACATATAGGTAATTCTATAGTTTCTCCTTCAACATCTTCTCTTAGTAGCTTTCATTTTAAAAACCTTTTACATGTTCTTTCAATCATCAAAAACCTCCTTAGTGTCTCACAATTTGCTAAAGATAATCATGTTTTCCTCTAATTTCACTTTTTGTTTTGTGTTGTGAAGGATCAAGTGATTAGAACAACAATTCTCAAAGTAAATCTGCATAAAAGATCGTATAGATTCAATCTCACAACTCATCACATTGGTGTTAGAGTTTCTCCTTCCTTTTCAAGTCAACTTGATGACATTCGTCTTCAACCTTTTGCAAATGATTGTTCAATAAAGTTTGGGACCTCAAGCCTACATCAAAATTTTGTTCCCCCTTAATGTAATAACTATGTGATTGATTTATGGCACAAAGGGCTTAGACACCCTACTAAAAAAAGTAGTACAACAAGTGCTAATTTTTTACAATATATCACATTATTTTAATAAAATTCCTTTAACTTGTTCAACTTGCTGATTACTACTCAAAAAGAGCATATTTTAGATAATAATTCTCATGAGTTTCATGTCTTTTGAGTAGTAATTATGCCTAAAACACTCAATTAACATGTTGTTGCCCTTGCAAGAGTTACTAACAAGTTTTATGGAGTTTTGGAGTCATTTCAAGGTATGTTTTTGATAAATTTGTGACAAAAGAGATGAATCAAATTGAAGAAAACAAATAAAGTTGATGATGATCCAAATGCATAATGAAAGAAGCAATGAAATGCACTTGGATCAAGCTTTGGAGCTTAATTGAAGGTGGTGGAGATGGATTAAACATGAAGAAATGAGAGAAGTTGTAAAGAGGAGCCGGAATAGCATAATTGTCGGTTTCGCATGACCATGCGAAATTTTCGCATAGTCATGCGAAATGAGACAGAAGGGAGGTGGCTGCAGCATAAGAGGAAATTTTGAGGAAGTAATTTCGCATGACCATGCGAAATTTTCGCACAGTCATGCGAAACGCTCCAGAAGAACGAAAAGGAAGCTGTTGCATTCTCCACTTCGCACCATCATGCGAGATTGCTAGGGCTCGTGCGAAAATTCATTTTCTCCAGCTTCCTTGATGAAGAAGCATCCGGAAGACCTCTAGAATGTTGCCAAGTGTCATTTTTACCTTGGCCTATAAATAGAAACGGGATTAACTCATTTAAGAACTTTTGATACATTTTCTAATTGTAGAACTTTTTAGATTTCTTTTCTCTATATAATTCTCTACTTTCCTTTATTTTCTCTCATTTTCTCGGTAGCCAAACATGTCTTGTGAGATCAAATCTCCAAGCATGAGTGGCTAAATCTCGTTTTTCTCGGAGGAAGGAAGATCTAAAGGCAAGATCTATGGTGAATTAGAGAATTGAGTTTGATTTGCAAAGGTAATTTGATCCAATTGATTGATTAATTGAAATTTGGGGATTTTTCTCTTCAAATTATCTTGGATGATTACTACAATGCAAACTAGGTAGATTCATCAAATTCTTAATGCTAGATTTGATGAGATTGAATAGTTGCATTGTGTGAATCATTGAAAGATAATTTAAGATGAATTGAATATATGATTTGAATTGATCTCTTGGATTAGATTACCTAATTTTAAGAGAAATTAGATCTAGATCTAAAGCTAAATCAAAAATCGGTTTAGATGAAAATTTAGGTTTTCAATCTAACTTGATGAAAATTAGATCTCAACACCTATTCACCATGGAAATTGCTTTCTAGAAAATCCTAACTCCAAGAATCTCACATCTTATTAATTTTCTTCTCTTTTACACTTCATTTTCCTCTCAATTTGAATACATTGTTATTTTGGAATTTTATCATGCAATTTCAAGTCAATTTCACTTGATCACAATCATTTCTTATCATCTCATTCAAGCCTTAATTACCAAGAATAATCCATCCTTGTGGACGATACCTAAAAACCACTATACTACAGTAGTTTGTACTAAAACCACTTTTTGATCGGGTACAAATTGCTATAGAAGAGTGAATTAGGTTATAAATTTTGTTTTGATCCAACAAACGACAAAATCCGAGCGATCACTTGCCAAATGGGAAAAAGTCACAAACTTTCTTTTCTTAAATATTACACCAAATACATTGTACCTCTTCAACTAATTGTTGTTGATGTGTAGGGTGCAACCTCTGTTCTTTCTTTGAATGGTTTTTAATATCATGTGTCATTTGTTGATGTTTACTCTTGATACATATGGATATATTTTCTTACATGTAAATCTTATTTATACTAATCTTTTTTTTTTTATTTTAAGACTCAAGTTGAACTATAACTAAATCAAAAAAATCAAAGTCTTACAAATCGACATAGAAGGGGAGTTGAGAGCTCTTACCATTTTTCTTAACTTTTAAGGTATCATTCGTAGATGTTCCTGTCCTCATACCTTAGAGAAAAATGGTCTAATTGAACATAAACATCATCATATAGTTGAATTGAGACTTATACTTCTTGCTCAAGTCTTCTTATCTTTAAATTTTGGGTTTGAATCTTTTGTCACTACTATATTCCTTACTAATAGGTTGTTTAACATAATTTTGCTGTAGAAATCACAATTGGAAATATTGTTTCATGCTCAACCTGACTATATCTGCTTAAAGGTATTCAAATGTACTTGTTATCCTCACTTAAAACTTTACATTAATAATAAATTACAATATCGTTTTTTCCCTTGCACATTTCTTGGCTCTAGTAATATCCACAAAGGTTACTAATGCTTAAGTCCTTATGACATAATCTACATATCATGACATGTTGTATTTGATGAATTTACATTTTCTTTTGTCTCAAAAACAACAAGCTGTATTTGATGAATTTACATTTTAGATTCAAAGCTTGTTTAGTGGATAAGGGTTTTCATCAACAAGCTGACTTTGATTTCATCGAAACCTTTAACCCATTGGTGAAACTAGTTACAATTAGAGAGGTTCTTACACTTGTTTTGACTAGAGGATGGGAGATTAGACAACTTGATGTTAATACTGCATTTTGTCAACAAGGTTTTGCAAGAAAATGTGTTTATGCAACAACCACTTTATTTTGAACAAAACAAACAACAAGTGTGCAAGCTACATAAAACATTATATAACTTAAAACAAGTCCATCGAGCTTGGTTTGAAAAGTTAAAGTCTTCCTTGCTTCAATTTGGTTTTACATCCTCTAAAGCGAATCACTCATTGTTTATCCAATTTACCACCAAATCTTATGTCATTACCCTAGTCTATGTGAATGATATTATTATCACCGAAAGTGATAATTCAAAATTGACCCAATTGATCTTTCATCTTAATGTTATTTTCTCTCTTAAAGATCTTAGCAAAATCAACTATTTTCTTGGGATAAAAGTTAAACACATTGATTATGGACTACATTTGTGCCAAAAGAAGCATATCACTAACCTCTTAGAGAAAGTTCACATGTTAAATGTCAAACCTCTACCCACACCTATGATATCTAATCTACAACTCTCTTCTCAAGTGGGTGATCTTATTCTGAATACTCATGAGTATAGAATTATGGTAGGAGCATTCCAATATATCACTATAACACAACCTAAGTTATCCTATAGTGTTAATAAAGTCTACCAATTCATGCAACAACCATTAAACACTTACTGAAAATTTGTTAAAAGGATCTTAAGATACCTAAAAGGTACTATTGAATTTGGTTTCTTATTTACAAGATCCGGTGGCTTGGAATTAATTGGATATTCAAATGCAAATTGGGAAACTAACCGAGATAATAGGAGGTAAACAACTAGATTTTGTGTATACCTTGGTAACAACATTGTTTCATGGTCTTCGAAAAAGTAATATAACATTTTCAAATCTAGCACCAAATTTGAGTATAGAAGTCTTGTTGCTACAACCTCTAAAATCTTATGGTTACGATCATTGTTTTTAGAACTTCAAGTTCCTCAACGAAAGAGTCTAGTAGTCTAGTGTGACAATTTAAGCACGATAACAATGTCTATCCTATATTGCATTCCAAAGCAAAACCTATAGAGTTAGATTTCTATTTTGCGTGTGAAAAAGTCTTAACAAAGAAATTGACTATCCAACATGTTCCTATTATAGATCAAATTGTTGATATGTTGACCAAACCAATCTTTACAACTCCTTGTAGGATTACGATACAAACTCATTGTTAGAACTACCTATAGTTTCCTACTATTTAGGGTTGTTGTAACACTTAGGTGGTGTTTGTTTTTTTGGTTTTTTGCTGAAAGCAATTTAGTTTTAGAATTTAGGTTGTTTGTTTTTCTACTTTTTCATGACTTATTATAAACTTTTTACTAAATAGAAAAAGCCAAAATATGTAACTTTTTCTAAATAGAAAAAATAACATATTGGTTTTTTTACTTTTTAATACTTAATAGAAATAAAATACTACAAAAACAAACAACCTAATATTTAACACTATTAAGCATTAAGGTTCTATTTAGAATTAAGTAAAAAAACAAACACCACCTTAGATTGTTAGTTGTTAGAATATAGAACAACCTCGTTGTTATTTAATTCAATAAGAATGGAAAACAAGATAAACTTCACATATCATCTCCGTTTTCAAAATTTGTTTCAGTATTTTAACTTTTGTTTCACTTTGTTTCAATTAAATATATGATAAGATGTATTATCCATTTTATTTATTTATTTTTTGTATATTATTTCTACATGCCACATATTGATCCTAAAATAAGATATACAATATACATATTCCATATATCATTAATTTATTTCTTTTATCAATTTTTTATATTAATTATTTTGTAAAATAAAATTTTTAATTAAAAATATTAAATTTTGTTATATATATATATATATATACATATTTCAATTTTTTTAATAACAAATATTGAAATGCAATATAATTTTTATTTTAAAAAAATATTAAACATTGAATAATAATGTATACTCCATTTCATTTTTTAATTTATTTTATAAACTAAATATAAGTATAATATATTTCATTATATATGCTACCTTAAGAAATTATATGTCATTGAAGATATACATATCACAAAATTACCTTTTCTAATTGCTAAAAAAAAGGAAAAAATTTTGAGTCCATAATTAATAATTTACATAACCCATTCCAATTAAAAGAAATAATGACTCTTTAATGCCATTCTAGTAAAACTTGAAGGAATTATAACTATTCTTTAACTTAATCACAAAAATATTTTTCAAAATTAAAACAAAAAGGGTAAACTAATTTAATAACTTAAAGTGATTTAATAATTTAATTTAAGTCATTAAGTAAATTAAGTATGTTTGATAAAATAACTTAATAGTATTATTTAAAATTAAAACAATTTTAAATAATAAATAAAAACAATTAAATTATTTTTAAGTTTACATCTTCATTTCTTTTACTACTTCATGATCATTGCTACTCAACATTCTTTACCCTATTTATAATTTATAAGGATAAATATATTAATATGATGATTTAAAATAAATTTTAAGTTAATTTTATCAAACAATTTTAATATTTAAAATAAGAATTAAGTAATAAGTTTTAAGTCAACAACTTAAGTATAATTTATCTTAAAGTTATTAAGTAATAAGTATTAAGATTTACCAAAAAGTACCTAAATTGCAAATTAAATTATTGAAGCCAGAAAAAAATATGATTGGATCGAGTTGCAGGCTTACCATTTGTTTGTCGCTTGGCTTACAGGATTGTTTGTGATTATAATAATTCCAAATTGGACCGGCCCAAAGTCAGCTGAATCCATATGATACAGTTCGGGCCGGTCGGGCTGGGCTCGGCCCAGACCGTTAGACGTGGACTTTGTACGCGGTACGTTTGCGCGTAGAAACATGCAGAGTTGTAGAAGCACAAATATGCAAGAGGGAGTCAACTTCAAGTCGTCAACTGAATTATAAGTTGTTAACGGTAGCTTCAGCTTAGGGTTTTCTCTCAAGGTTTAACCCCACGTGTCTGAGTCTTCGTTTCTTCTATTACGCTGTGCCTGGTTTACGAGAAATCTACTTCAAGTAAGTGAATTTTGGGTTGATGTTCTTTTTGCTTTCTTCCGGTGCATATTTTTGGCAAATACAGGGAGTATTGAGTTGGTTTTCTTCCGGAATTTTGATACGTTCGAGCAAATTGATGGAATTTTACTTTAAAATGATTAATTTCGTTTATTTTGTGTGAATCGTCGATCTCTGTGTTGATTTCATGCTTGATTTGTGGGGGCTCGTTGTTTTAGCTCCGATTCTATGTTTGGAAAACCTTAAAATACTTACCATGTATGGCTAAGGATATGGAAAAGAGAGACTACCTTGCCCTTATAGGCATATGTAATTTTATTTTCTCTGTTTTTTAGAATTTTTTGTCAGATAATGTGAAAATTTTGAATTCTTGGTACATTTATCACAAACAGGGGAAATCAACCTGGCTGCTTTTAGTAACTGCAGAAAATTTCTGGGAATCTTTATAAATCTTGATAAGGATAATATTATTGTAATGCAGAAAAAGCATACAAACCCTAGTACATCCCAAGTAAATGAATCCCCCAAAGAAAACAAAAAAGGGGAAACATCATATCCAGCCTGAAGCTGAAGAAAATAGAAGAAAAATAGCTTTGCACAGGGAACTACAACTCAAACTCCTTTTATATTTTTTATGAAATCCAACAAGAGCCTTGTGATCTGAAGTTGATATAATGACCATAGAAAAAAAGGAGTGCAAAGACATTTGTTTAACCTTTCATATGATATTTTCTAGGCTCTCAACGTTCTTCTATTGTGCTCTTTCCACTGCTCCCTCCCAAAATGCTTATCATGACTACAGGCCACATCTTTCTCTTCACTCTCCCCATGAACCTGCCTTTTCAATCTGCCAACATTTGTCTCGAGTTTTCGAAGATAACCTAGAGAGCTGTTGATCTCCGATTTCATATGCTCCACATGGACCTATCATCCTGTGCCATGTGTTGCAATGCAACACATTGAACTTCTTGTTGAATTGCCCAGAATACATTGCTACATGGCCAATGGTCCAGTGCCATGTGTACTGAATAGTTATCCATTTACATGATTTTGTGCACATTGCAATGTTTCATACTTGCTTTGCATCATTATCTCCAATACACCATGTTAAGCTGAAAGTTGAACTTGGCATAGCTACCTACCCATTTGGATAGTTGCCCATGCAACATGGAAACTTGCCTATGACAGATCCTGAAGTAATTTTCCCTATTATCTACAGATAGGAGATAACTTGTCCATGAGATGTTACTTATTTTTTTCCATAAATGACAAAAGGAAGGATGCCATTCCCCCTTGATTTCTAGAAGTGATCTCTTAAGGGAGGTATGGACTCAACCCTTCAGTGGTAGCGTGAATCTGATCCTTCAGAGGTAGCATGGACCTTACTTCTTAGTGAATAATGTGGGTGTGATGATGTAAACCACAACATACATTCCCCTGCACCCAATGTGCTTTGAAAATACTGTGAATGTACTGCTTTTTCAATGCAAAGATGGTCTGTCATTGTTCATTCTACTCCATGGCCACTCCAATTGTGTCCACATTGAGGACATCTTTTGGGACAGGACACCTTGATGTTATTATGTCCATTCAAATCAAGAGCCAAGTTTGAGGGATCCTACGTGTACTTGGTGCACATCAATGGTGGACTTAGCGATCTTACTATTGGATACTTGAGACTAGGCAAGGGTCTTGATTTGGTAGATGGAACTAGACTCACATCAAGGTGAGATAGAATGTACATGTATTGGGCTTGTATCAACCGAATTAAGAGGAGGCGAGACCCATCACGATGAAAAGGTGTGTTACCTCCTCATGCATAATGTTGGGTCAAGTGTTGATCTATGGCAAGTTTAGGCCTCCTAAGCTTGTAGGCCTAACAGGATTCTCATTAATTGGAACAGCTTTCACAGGCCTGACCTTTTTGGCCTGACAATCAACAAAGGCAATGCACTTGGTTATGCATTTCCAACAAATGGGTGCAATCTTGAGCATCTACATTAAGAGCCCTTGGTGTGTTTAGAAATTCAACCATCTTTAGGAGCTCCTAAGCCCATCATTGAGGGTTCTTTTCTAAGTGCTCTTAAGTGCTTTGTCCCACTTGGGACCACCGCCAACTCCCACACCTTTCCCTCTCTGTCTGCTTTACTCTTCCCTTAATTGGTTGATATTTTACCGTTCCTGTGGCTTACCTTCCATTTCCATCAAGAACTCCAAAAATAGAAAGAACAAGGGTTGACAAGAGATAAGCTTCCAAGCAATGATTCAGTGAATGACCTCCAGTTTCAATGTCCAATTTCAGATGCAATACCAATTTCGGATGGTTCACCATCTTTTGACTAATTTGTTGATAGTTAATAGTCTAGTCCTAGCTGCAGCATGAACAAAGAATACCACATTTGTAGGAATCACACGGCCCCAGATCTCTATTTGCAAAATCATCCGCTATCCTTTTCAAACTTTCTTATAGAAAGATTTAACTAAGGGATTCTTATCCGAGAAATCTTGCAGGTTATTTGTTCTGGGAGAACCTGTTTGGTGGTTTAACTGCTTGGGAAGTACATGAATTGTTCTTGTCATCTAAACCAACAAATTTCCCTGGGAAGGATCAGTGATAAGAAATTTTGGTCTGCTTTAAGTTGTTATTTACATATATGTGGTCTTTGTTTGGTCCATTCTATTACTGTTTTTTAGCATACAATAATCAATATAGCCAGTAGAGGTGCTGTCCCTTTTTTTTGGTTTTTTTCTTTTTGTTTTTTTCCTTTTTGTCTCTGAAAACAATCTTGTTCCTAGCTTTTTATGTGCATGATCAATATATCAATGATATCTTATTAGTTTTTTTTTCTCCCTGCAGGAAATTAGTCTGCCCTAGAGAGAGAGAGAGGGAGAGAGAGAGAGCTGCTAAATAAACAGGGCTTCGACAGTTGTATTTTAGGTTCACAATTCCCTTTTGTTTCCTTGGGAATAGAAGGTGACCATGTCTGAACAGTTACGAAGAAATCCTTCTCAGCATGGAATTGCAAGAGATGCAATTAGCTTGTACATGCCAGAAGAGCCTCAGTGCTCTGCACGTAAGTGGTACTTCAGTATACAAGAAATAGAACATCATTCTCCATCTCGGAAGGATGGCATTGACCCTAAGAAGGAAGCACAGTTACGGAAGTTGTATTGTTCATTTCTTTGGGAACTTGGCATGAAGCTTAAAGTGTAAGCTGCAGTTATGATTTGACCATTCATGCCAGTATGTGAGATCTTGTAGTGCTAGAAATCTGAGGTTTTTTTGTGATTGTAAGGTTGACAAGGTTGACTCTCTTCATCTTGTGTTCACATTGTTTTAGTTTGTGAAAGATGCCTACTAGCTTTGATGTTAAAACTCGAGTTTGGAGATTGTTTTGTGAATCTGGGTTCAAGTCCCCACCTAAGATTGAAAACATGTCTCACAGTACCTGTTTACCACTTCAAAAAAGCGTGTGCGGTTGTAGTTTTGTCTAAAGTGTTTCCTTTTGCCATCTGTTTCTTGATTTCTATTAACTTTTTTACTCCTTGGTAGTGTGTAGTGGTTGTTTTGATTAGATACCTTAGAGCTATCCACTAGTTCATGTATGATTAAATGATACAGGCCTTTGTTTACCTTCAACTTGTTTGGCATCTCCAACTGTTCCATCAATTATCATCTAAGATCCAGCCTAGCTATATGCAATTGGATGCACAAGTCTCCTTTTGACCCACTAATTTTAAGAGTCATCATTTTAAAAATGTCAATCTAACTTCTTTAAAACCCCTTTAATTATCTCAGATGATGTACCTTTCAGAATGTCTCTGTGAGTATTCTTTCAAAGCTGAGTGCTATTGAGTGTGATCTTTCTGTCTTGATCATGTTTTATTTGCTCTTGGGAGCATACTCCTTTCTGCCAGGTTTTATTTTTTTTCACATCCCACCTTAATTCTATATCAAGAAGTTCTTAAGATACTGTTGTGTAACAGAGGTGGTGATTATTGATGTTCAATATTTCAGGCCCCAGGTGGCAATAGCAACTGCACTGATGTTGTGCCATCGCTTTTATCTGCGTCAGTCTCTTGCAAAAAATGATTGGCAGGTACGCTTCATAATCCATCTTCTTATGCTTTCTTCCCTATTCCCCATTGTCTAAAGGACCACTAATTTGAAAGATTCTTGGTGGAATTAACATTCATGAACTATGCTTCTTAGTCTATGCGTCATAGTCTTACATTTATAATTGGGTCACAATCTGTGGAACATGATTATGTTTGATTCTAAAAATATTGGTCACTGACTCATTGTAAATTTGACATTTTCATGGTGAGATTGCTTTTCTATTAAATATTAGGGCCCATATTTTAAGAAATATTAGCTTGATATTGGGAGATGAATGGTAGCTTCTAATGCATTTATGTTGCCATGTTGGTTTTTTTAATGATATTAGGCATTAGGAAGCTTTGTTAAGAGAGCATCATATTCAACTCTTGCCTGTTAAAATAATGTTGTAGAAATGGTAAGTCGGGAGTTCATATTTACTTCAATGTAAAATTGTGGACATTTTTGTTGGAGTTTGGTTACCATGTTTTTCTCGTAATATTCAGTTGGTAGCTAGTGTAGTTATGTTTCTATTGGAGAATCCGTGCAGTAATTGTTGGATTATACAACCTGTATAGATTGAAATTTAATTTTGGATTAAATTAGTTGACTTGGTATTTGTTTCCTATAATTAGTGGCTAACTGATTTAGTGGAGTAATTTTAGGCCTAGAATAGAATAATTTCTTTTTCTTTTTCTCATTATAGACATTATAAGTAGGTTGTAAATATATTCAGTGAATACACAAGTATTATTTAGAAATCTTTCTCTGTTTTCATGGTATCGAGTCTTATGCTTAGTAGCCTTTTTTCCTTCCATCGACTGGCCCAATTGCTGGCATTAGTCCTAATTTTTTCCAGCATTAATTGTTGGAATTGTTAGGTCCTTCCAGCCTTCATTGTCGGCATTGGTTCGAAACCTATTTTTCAGTGGCTGCTTTTTTCTAGTGTGTGTTTCCTTTCTTGGTGTGGATTTGGTTGTACAACTAAGTCCCAGCCCCCCACCCCTATAAAGGGGAAAAAAACACCCAAATTTTGCCCTCCTCATTACAGTAATCCCATCCTATTTCCGGTTTTCTCAATATGACAGAACAATCTCCTATCTCTTCCACCACTTCCCAAACAAATATAAACACTCAAAACCAGAAGAATTCCGGAGTATTTCAACCACATTTAAACTAAATGGAGGCAATTACCCAGAGTGGTCACAATTGGAAAAAACTTACCTGAAAGGAAAAGGAAAATTGAGTCATTTACTTGGGCCAAAGATACGAAAGAATGACCCAAAATTCAATGCTTTGGATGACTAGGATTTTCTAATAATATTCTGATTATAGAACTCAATGCAACTAGGGATCAACATAACTTGTATGTTCCTCTCTACAAGGTAGATTTGAGAAGTCGTCAAAATTATTCAAAGGTTAGAGATGCTGGTCAAATTCATGAAGTACAGATTAGAATTCATGATACCAAACAAGATAATTTTCAGTGCTTGAATATTACAATGTTATATGATATTTATGGCTTGGATTAAATGCATATCAGAATTTAAAAATGGAGTGCAGTAAAGATACAATAATATATTAAGAGTTCATTGAAAGGGAGAGAGTTTTTATTTCTTGGTTAGTTTATATGATGATTTTGATTAAATTATAATCCAAATTCTTAGTAAAGAAACTCTTCATCCCTTAAGGGAAACTTTTGCAATTGTTAGAAGGGAAAAAGAGATAAAAAGGCATTGTGTTAGATCAAAACCTTACAGATGGATCAATATTAGTCACTGCCTAATTGAAATCGTTGTCGTTGCTACTGGCCAGACCACTAGTATTGCTACTGCTGCCTAGGCTACAGACATTAGAAGGAATAAGGGCAGAAGGTCTAGTGACAAGGACTCTCACTGGTGTATTTACTACTGGAAGCTGAAACATACAAGAGTCATGTTACTAACTCCATGGAAAGCCTCCAAATGTTTTTGGAAGAGAAAATGGAGGCTGAGAAGGAAACCACAGGTACAAATGTCAAGTTAATCTTGCTAACATTGATGAAAAACTCTCATACAATAATGTCAGCTTAGTGGGAGAATTGAGTGAAGATGTCAAAAATTAAAGCAATTCATATCATAACTTGAGAAGCCAAGGGGGACAACATGTTATGCTCAAATAGGTAAGCATCTTCTCACCCTAAATGTCTTAAAAGAACGGTTTTCAAGCCCTTAGATTATGACTTAGGACCTTTGGACCATATGACTAATTCTTTCAGATGCCTCCTAACCTACAACTCATGCTTGAGAAGTCAAAAAATCAAAAATGCAAATGAAAACTTTGTCACCATAGCTGGTTGAGGAAATATTTCTGTCTAAAAATGTTTTGCATTGTTCTAAGCTCTCTATTAACTTTTTCATTTCTAGAATCGCCACGAATCTGAATTGCCATGTGCATTTCACACCTTCTGAGTGTACTTTTCAGGAATTTTGTATTTGGAAGATGATTGAGTGTGCTAAAGAGAAAGATGGACAGTATTTTGCTTGAAGCTAAAGGTGGTACAATAGGCTCGTGCCTCTCTCCTAGTCCAATAAAACTAAAGTTTGGTTATTCCATCTTCGCCTTTGTCATCCACCATTTACCTTATTAAACAAGATGTTTCCTAGTGTGTTTAAAAAATTAGACATTCAAAATTTCTATTGTGATGTCTGTGAACTTGATAAGCACCTTCGACTATCTTTTCCTTAGTTCTATTTGTTTCAATTTAATTCACAATGATGTTTGATGGCATACAAAGGTCCAAAGCATTTCCAAGGTAAGGTGGTTAATACCTTTTATTGAAAATTGTATGAGAGTTAATTAGGTTTACCTTATGAAACAAAATTTGAATGTTAGTACTATGTTTCATGTTTATCATAAAATGATGAGTACCCAATTTAATTAAGAAAATCTAAACCTCGAGACCTAATAGTGGGAGGGAATGCTTTAACCAACATCTATCACCATACTTACAACAAGAAAGCATTTTTCACCAATCTTCTTGTAGTGATACCCCACAACATAATGATATAGCAAAGAGAAAAAACAAACATCTGGTTGAAATCACTAGAGCCTTGATTTTCCAAATGAATGTTCCCAAAACCTGTCGCGGGAAAGTTATCCTTACCATTACTTATCTTATAAACAAATTACCCTTTCAAGTTTTTGACTTCCAATCACCTATTAGGGGTTATCTTATTAACAAATTACCCTCTCAAGTTCTTGACTTCCAATCACCCATGAGTTAACTTTGTAAGTTCTATCCCTAATTTGATGGCTATAGTTGTATACCTCCTAGAATTTTTGGTTGTGTAGCCTTCATTCATATTCATGCTCACTAAAGAACAAAACTTGATCCTAGAGCCCCAAAGTGTGTATTAAAAAAGGATATAAATGCTATCATCCGACTTTCAAGAAAATTTTCATGTCTATAGATGTTACCTTTATGAAAATTAGTCATTTTTTTTTCAACCTTATCTTTAGCAGGAGCCATTTGTAGAAGGTAAGAAGTTTTTTTCTAAGTTTGTTTGTCTACTATATTAAAATTGCCCATGGGTCTGACTTCAAACCAGTGTTTGTTTTTATCCTAAGCTCTTAGAGTCATTCCTTAATTCATTTGTAAGACTCACCTAAACTCACTAATTTTGAACTTGCGGTTCCTAAATCTATTATTCTTGATTATGTCGTCTAAAGGAGAGAACAAGAGAGATATGCTACACACAGTTCAAGGTTTACTCTAGGAGAATGCAATATTCTCTTGAATCTCGAAGTGTTGCTCCAATTGTCATCTCAGAAGAAGGAACTGAAACTCAACTTGAGTCAAGTTCTAATGTGTTTGATGATCTTCATTTACCTATTTGTTACCGATTTTAAAACCACCAACATGCCCAAAATTGTTCAAGTGGCGTTAAGGATTGGAGGAAGGTAATGCAAGAGGAAATGAGTGCATTGATACTTGAGAGACTATGATCATCCTTCTTGGAATAAACAAGCTGAGTATAAATTAGTGTTTATGGTAAAGTACAAGGCAAATAAGACACTTGAAAGGCATAATAAGATTAGTAGCTAAGGGATATACTCAAACTTTTAGGATAGATTACCAAGAAACCTTTGCTCCTATGGCAAAGATGATTACTATTCATACATTGCTATCCTTTGTTACTAACTTTGATTGGTTCTTGCAACAGTTTGATGTAAAGAATGCATTCCTCTATGGGAATTTAGAGGATGGGGTTTATATGGAGATACCAGCTGGTCTAGAATAAAATTTCAAGTGGAACAAGGTCTGTTGGGTTGAAAAAGGTTTTGTATGGGCTTAAACAGTTCCTTAGAACTTGGTTTGGAAGGTTTGCTAAAGCAAATGAAGAACATGAATTATATCTAGAGCCACGAGGACCATACACTATTTGTTAAACATTCGAAGAATGGAAAAATAACTGTTCTTGTTGAGCTGTAAATAGAATAGGAAAATTATTTTCCTATTATGTTAGTTTCCTATTTCTATAAATAAATAGTTTTATGATTTAGGAATAAGTGAGTTTCCTATTATATCTCTTGTTTCCTATTTCTTCTCTTGTAATCTCCTATATAAACTATGTGTATAATCAATCTAATAGATAGAACTTATTATTATTCATCCCATATTTTGTGTCAGTTCTCATTATTTGTGTTGATGATATCATTGTGATAGGAAATAATTTAGAAGAAATGTGGAGATTAAAAGAGATGATGGAAAAAAAGTTTGAAATTAAAACCTAGGAAGACCTAAATACTTTCTAGGGATTGAAGTTACTCGGTCAAATGAGGGAATTGTGATATCACAATAGATGTATATTTTAAATCTCCTTCGAGAAACCAAATTGTTGGGGTGTAAGTTGGTAAATACACCCATATGGTTAGTTAATTTACCTATCACATAGTAGACCTGATATAGCACATGCTATGAGTACGGTGGGCTAATTTATGCACAATCCCAATGATGTACACATGGAGGCAAGTTGCTCAGATACATACTTCAAGTTAACTCCTAACAATGGTATTTTGTTTCAGAAAACTAGGAGGATGACACTTTTGGTTTATAGAGATGCTAATTCTGCATGATCAGTCATCATTAAGTTGTTAACATCTAGCTAATGTACATTCTTAGGAGGGAATTTGGTAACTTGGAGAAGTAAGAAATACTTTGTGGTTGCCAAGTCGAGTGTTGAAGCAAAATTTCAAGCCATGGCACATAGACTCTGGATAAAAATTATTTTTAGTAATCTTAGAATAAGTTGGGAAGGTTTTACGAAACTTGATAGAGATAACAAGTTGGGTTTTGGTATAGCCTATAATCCAGTTCAATGTAACTGAATTAAGCACGTTAAAGTCAATCTTCATTTTACCAAAGAGAAACCAGATGGTGGGTTGATATACACCCCCTATATATTCTCAAAAAGACAGTTAACCAACATACTGCCTAAGGGACCTGCAGCTCAACCATTCCAATCTATCACAAACAAGTTGAGAGTGAAGACCTTTTACTCGCCAACTTGAGGGGAGTGTTGGAGAATGCATGCAGTTGCTTGATTGTACAGTTTGTATAAGTTGGGATTTAATTTGGGATTGTTTCTTTTTCTGTATGGTTGGCTTGGTATTTATTTCCTATAATTAGTAGCTGATTTAGTGGAGTAATTGTAGGTCTGAAGTGGAATAATTTCCTTTTCTTTTTTCCTTGTAAACATTATAAATAGGCTGTAAATATATTTAATACATAGACAAGTATAATTCAAAAACCATTCTCTATTTTCATTCTCTTTGGAACTTACTTAAGAGAGTCCAAGGAAAGTTTGCATGTTTTATAGTTGAGGTACATGCAACTTTGTTTTCTATATTGAAAGAAAGGGGTGGCTAATACACATATGGAATAAGAAGCCACTGCAATCTATAGGTGGTGTAAATTTAATTTTAACTGGCTTGATATATGTTTTTTCATATTAATAACTCAAGGTAGCATAACTGTTCAATAAATAAATAAACATGTATGTATATATATACACATATAAACAAACAAAAACAGGTACCCTTAGAATGTGGTTCTCTTGTATTATTTTATCTTCCTTCATTGAAATTGCTGAGATTGATTGGATTAGATGATTCAAAGGATTAATTGGCAAGTCACAACTTGCTTATGCAATAGTTGTACGAAGAGGTTGGAGCTTGATGAAATACTAGTATTTTCAAGTTGACTTGAGTATTAAATTTTGATTCTATTTAGATGGATATGCTTTTGTGGAAATTCGGTATGATTTGAATGGTGATTTGTAGAATATTGTAGGAAAGATTAAGGCTCCAATTGTGGCAGATATTGTGGTGATTTGTGTGATTTTATTTTTTCCATATTTGTATTTTTTTCCATATTTTGCTCCCTATGTATATGTTAAATAGGGACCCGATTATGTAAACATATAAAATAGAATGAATTTTTGAGTGATTCTCAGTTTCTTCATAGTATCAGGGCACGGTTTGCTCTAAAATCCTAATCAATCCATGGCTGCCCAAAAATGAGACGTCATGAGTCCAGTCAATCGGCAACCCATGAAAAAAAGTCGGAGATAAACTCCTTAATGGGTTCGGTCGGTGCATTTGACAACTTTCCACTCTATCTTATCATTGAAAAATTGAACAGTAAGAATTACAAAAAGTGGATGCAAGCAATCAAGCTTGTTATTAATGGAAAGGGAAAGTAAGGGTTTCTTACTGGCGAGACTCGACGACCACCTCCGACCGATGTAGCAGCATCTTAGAAATGGCGGTCCGAAAACTCCTTCATCACCTTATGCTTGATTAACTCCATGAAGCCAGTCATTGGCAAAACTTATATGTTCCTCCCGACGGCAAAGGATGTGTGGGATGCGATACGGGAAACATATTCCGATGCCGAGAATGCTTCCCAAAGCTTTAAACTCAAGACACGGCTCTGGCAGATGAAGCAAGGAGATCGAGAAGTCACAGAATACTACACCGAGATGTTGGGTTTATGGCAAGATCTCGATCTCAACTGCGAAGAGGAATGGGAGTGCACGGGTGATAGTGTGCGGTTCAAGAAGAAGATGGAGAACGAGAGGGTCTTCGAGTTTCTAGCGGGGCTGAACCGCGAGCTTGACGACGTCAGGAGCAAAGTACTTAGTCGTCGGTCGTTGCCCTCCATCCAAGAGGTCTTCTCTAAGGTGTGATAAGAGGAAAGCAGAAGGAAAGTGATGTTGAGGGAACATCTCTTGTCTGGGCCCGAGGCTTCAGCCCTTGTAACCCATGGGCCTCATGTTGGATTTGGTGGGCCTCACTTTGGATCAGGCCCAAGACAATCCAAGAGGACTTATTGTGAGCATTGTAAGAAATTGAGCCACACTAAAGACACTTACTGGACTTTACATGGCAAGCCCGCGGATTGGAAACCCAAACAACCCAATAAAGCCCATAGTCATCAGACCTCCACCGAAACCCAGGCAAACAAAACACCCATAGAAATTCATCAGTCAACTTCTAGTATGGGTTTTAATTCCGACTAACTTGCAAAATTATATGAGTTTTTTTCTAATTTCTAAGCCTCTGGTCAATCTTCCACTACTCTGTCATCTGGTTCTTTGGCCCACAAAGGTACCTTTCTGACAGCACTTAGCACCATGTCTCATATTACTCCCTGGATTATTGACTCTGGTGCATCTGATCATATGACTGATGCTCATCATTTATTTTCTACATACTCTCCCCGTGCCGGTAGTTTAAAAGTAAAAATTGCAGATGGTACTTTATCCTCAGTTGCTGGCAAAGGGAGTATTCGTATTTCTAAGTCTATTACTCTCAATCCTGTCCTACATGTACCTATTTATCTTGCAATTTGTTGTTTATTAGCCAGTTAACCAAACAATCTAATTACTCAGCTAAATTTCTACCCTCTCATTGTGTTTTTGAGGACCTATCATTGGGGAAGATGATTGGCAGTGCTAAGGAATGTGAGGGTCTATATTACTTCGATGAAACTGATGTGCGTGGATAGTGTCCTCTTACTGTTTGTAATCCTGCATCTCGTCCTAGGGACAGTGAACTTTTGTTATGGCACAAAAGGATGGGTCATCCTAGTTTTTAGTACTTAAAACATTTATTTCCTTCACTATGATGTTCAAATAAAGCTTCATTGGATTTTCAGTGTGAAGTGTGTGAACTTGCCAAACACCATCGGGCGTACCATCCATACCATTTATTCTAATTCATAGTGATTTATGGGGACCCTTACCTACCCCTAATAGGACCCATAAAAAATGGTTTATTACTTTTATTGATGATCACACTCGCCTGTGTTGGGTATATTTGTTGACTGATAAAACTGAGGTTCGATCAGTCTTCATGAACTTTCACTCTATGATACAAACTCAATTTCACACGAAAATTCAAATTCTTCGTATTGATAATGGTACTGAGTATTTCAATCACTCCTTAAGCACTTATCTACAAGAAAATAGTATTATCCATCAAAGTTCTTGCGTTGACACCCCTCAGCAAAATGGGGTTGCAGAACGGAAAAATTGACATATTCTTGAAGTTGTTCGTGCCTTGTTGTTTACCTCTCACATGCCCTTACAATTTTGGGCTGACTCCATTTTGACAGCCACATACCTTATTAACCGAATGCCTAGTCAGGTCTTATCTTTTGTCACACCCCTTTAGAAATTCCAAGAGTTTTTTCCTCATTCTAGACTCGGTGCACATCTTCTACTTCATGTCTTTGGGTCCACTGTGTTTGTCCACACTCACGGACCTAAGCGGAACAAATTGGATCCTAGAGCACTTAAATGTGTCTTTCTTGGCTACTCTTCCACACAAAAGGACTACAAATGCTATGACCCAATTTCATAGAAGCTATATGTTAGCCTAGATGTCATTCTTTGAGCATACTCCCTACTGTCAAAGGACAGTTTTGCTGTCCACACTTCTTTCCTTATTTTAGCCCACAATTGTTTCCTTATTTCTCCATTTATTATTCTGTACAGTTAGCATACATTATTTGACAGATTATAGTTTACATATATAGGGCTAGAATCATGCTGGAATTTATTTGCTTTTATTTGCTTTTCATGTATAGCATCCTTGTAAAGTCTATATATAATATACAAAACTTAAGGCCAAGGTATTCGGCCATTCACACAATATTTTGATATGGTATCAGAGCTTGTGTTCTAAACCTAGAGATTACACGCTTTCTAGTTTTTCTTTGGGTTTTCTCGGATTTAGCCCTAAGGGCTCTCGGATTTAGCCATAGGGGCTCTCGGATTTAGTCCTAGGGGCTCTCGGACTCTAGCCCAGCTTTTGGGTTCTTTTTTTTTTCCTGGTGGTTGTAACAACACATCTGTGGTGTGATCTTAGAGTTTTCTTTAGGTTTCTTCACTTCTAGGCTCTTGGAGATCTTCGATTATTTGGAGGTTTGTTATCAGATTTAGGCTCTTTGACAATGTTTTTTTTTTTTTTTTTTTTTGTTTCCTAGGCTATTTCTGTCTTCATAATGTCTGGAGAATATTCTATTGTTTGTTTCAATGGCAAAAACTATTTCAGTTGGGAGTTTTAGTTTAAGATGTTTGTGAAAAGTAAAAAGCAAGACAAAGTCTCTAAGTTATCTACGAAATCTAAGTACCGGGCGATGTCTCTTGCTTGTTCTGAAATCATTTGGCTTCGAGGTTTGCTTGCGGAGTTAGATTTTTTTGAGAACGATCCTACACCTCTACATGCCGATAATACAAGTGCTATTCAGATCACGACCAATCCTGTCTATCATGAGCGCACAAAGCATATTGAAGTGGACTGTTACTCTATCCGTGAAGCCTTTGAAGCTCGGGTTATCACTTTTCCACATATTTCCACTGACTTACAAATTGTTGATATCTTCACCAAGGCTCTCCCTCGTCATCGACATTGCTTGCTAAGTAGCAAATTGATGATTGTTGATCAACCTGCATCAATTTGAGAGGGGCTGTCAAAGGACAGCTTTGCTGTCCACACTTCTTTCCTTATTTTAGCCCACACTTCTTTCCTTATTTTAACCCACAATTGTTTCCTTATTTCTCCATTTATTATTCTGTACAGTTAGCATACATTATTTGACAGATTATAGTTTACATATATAGGGCTAGAATCATGCTAGAATTTATTTGCTTTTATTTGCTTTCCATGTATAGCATCCTTATAAAGTCTATATATAATATACAAAACTTAAGGCCAAGGTATTCGGTCATTCACACAATATTTTGACACCTACTACTTGCTTCAGGGGGAGTTCGTGAGTGAAGTTAGACTACCCTTGACCTTAGAGTACCTCGATGTTGCTGTGTTTGAATCCACTCCGTGCCTTATATTTACCCCTTCACCTAATACAAAAAAACACTTGAACTCAGGAGGAGATACAGAATTACAGACAAATAAGGAAACACTTGTCTACTTAAGGAGGCCAAAATCAAAGTCCAATGAGACACTCATCTCCGAAGCACTAAAAGAGTTAGAACCAATGATAGTTCCAACCCCTCGGGAGTCTAGCTCCAATCCTGATCAGGTAACAGATGACTTACCCATCATAGTTCAATGTCGCGGTATCGGTCATTGACTCGGGAGGCCCTGAGGCACATCAGTCTCGGTATCTCGGATCGGTGTCGGGTGATAAGCAAAAAATTCTAATTTAAGAGCTCAAAATAATTTTAAAAAATTATGAAAATTATTAAAAAAATTAAATACAAATAAGTAGAGTGAAAAATTAATAAAATAAACTTCTATTATATTAAAATTATTCAAATTATAATAAAAGCACTTTTTGGATGATTTATAATAATATTAAAAATCTCTAAAAATATTTTAATTTAATCACTTGATAATAAATGTTTCTTATTGAATATGAAAATAATAAAAAGTAAATTTTTTCTTATAATTTTTTTTTAAATTAAATATTTTGACTTTTAAAAAAAATACTTTTAATTATTAAAAAAATGAAACCATGATTCATCTTTAAAAAAATAAATATATTTTTTCTTATAAGACATATTCATTAATTTTAATTTTTATATAAATATTCATTTCCTATTTATTTGATATAAGTCTAATATTCATTATTCATTTTCTATCATTATAATTTTCATCAAATTATTTAAAACCCAAATCCCCACTAAATACTCATTATCTACTTTAAAAACAAATACATATTATTTAAAACCTAAATCCTCATCTCTGTTAAATACCCATAACCCTCATTGACCGGTCAAACACCTATCTCTCTCTCAATATACCCATTTCTCCTCTCAACCAACTTCTCCGCAGGCCCATTTCTCTCTTCTCCCACTTCCATCAGCCACCTCACCATCGTTCTCCTTTGATAACAGCAGTGTTGGAGTTTGGCGACTCTGCCTCCTCCTCATGTCACTTAGTTCCATCTCCAGCGGGAACTTGGAGGATCCGAACAAGCAGGCATGCTTCTTCGACCTCGCCAGCGACTCCAAGATGCATAGTTCTTACTCTCTGTAATCTATATTTTTCATTTTCGTGGGTTTTGATCCTCTCATCTTCTCCACCATTTCTACTTCAATATTACCTTTTTTTTTCCATTACCAATTACCTAAATAGCTTAGTCTCAACATGATCTTGGAGTTGTCTCAACGTTTCCATGGGATTCACTTCGAGAATGTTCATTTATCTTCAATTCAACCAAGTTTGTTCACAAGCTAACAAAATATCCAACTCCGGTACCGGCCATGGTCAAGGCGGATACGACTCGGCCGAGTCGTACCGGTATCGACTGAGATTTTGAACCCTATTACCCATTGCTCTTCGGAAACAACCTCGTTCATATACTCTCCATCCTATCTCGAAATTTGTGTCATTTAATGCTCTTTCTGTGAAGTGTCGTGCTTTTACTACTAACCTTGATAGAATCTAGATTCCTAAAAACATTCAAGAAGCCTTAGAGATTCCAAAATGGAAAAAGGCAGTGATGGAAGAAATAAAGGCATTGGAAAAAAATGGGACCTGGGAAGTGATGACTTTGCCAAGAGGGAAGAAACCAGTGGGTTATAAATGGGTATTCACAGTGAAATATAAGGCGGATGGCACAGTAGAACGATACAAAGTCTGCCTGGTTGCAAAGGGGTTCACTCAGGCCTATGACATCAACTATGCCGAGACATTTGCACCAGTGGCAAAGCTGAACACTATACGAGTTCTTTTATCCTTGGCAGGAAACCTCGACTGGCCACTCCATCAGTTTGATATTAACAATGCCTTTTTGAATGGTGAGCTGGAAAAAGAAGTGTTTATGATACTACCACCAGGGTTTTGTAAGGAAGAAGAAGAAACCAGGGTATGCAAATTGAAGAAATCTCTGTATGGTCTCAAGCAATCATCGAGAACATGGTTTGATAGATTTGCAAAGGTGATTAAGAACCAAGGATACCAATAAGGACAGTCGGATCATACTATGTTCTTCAAACAATCCAACAATGGAAGGATGACCATCCTAATTGTGTATGTCGATGACATCATTCTCACTGGAGATGACACAGGAAAAGTGGAGAGGTTGAAGAAGGCTTAGCCACAGAGTTTGAGGTAAAAAATCTGGGTCAAATGCGGTATTTCCTAGGAATGGAGGTCGCCAGATCATGGAAGGGAATTAATATTTTCCAGAGAAAGTATGTACTTGACTTGTTGACTGAGACTAACATACTTGGTTGCAAGCCAAGTGATACCCCTATCAAGGCAAGAAAAATGACGGAAAGCGACGAAAAACCCATGGATAGAGAGAGATATCAACGACTGGTAGGTAGACTGATCTACCTTTCTCACACTAGACCAGACATTGCTTTCGTCGTAAGTGTGGTTAGCCAATACATGCATTCACCAAAGGAAAGTCATCTGGAAGCAGTGTATAAGATCCTCAGATACTTAAAGTGTTCTCCAAGGAGAGGACTATTTTTTAAGAAGAGTGACAGTAAGAAGGTGGAGATATATACAGATGCAGATTGGGCGGGATCAGTAGATGACAAAAGGCCTACTATAGGCTACTGTACCTATGTCTGGGGGAATCTAGTAACATGGAGAAGTAAGAAGCAGAGTATAGTAGTCAGAGCAGTTGCATAAGGTATGTGTGAAGGACTATGGTTGCAGAAATTGTTGGAAGAACTACACATTACAATAGAGCTCCCCATCAAGCTCTATTGTGACAACAAAGCTGTCATTAGTATTTCTCATAATCCTGTTCAGCACGACAAGACCAAACATATAGAAGCGGATAAACACTTTATAAAGGAAAAAATTGAGAAGGGGACTATTTGCATGACTTATATCCCTACAAGGGAACAATTGGTAGATATATTCACCAATGGGTTACAGAAATCAAGCTTTGAAGATTTCATTTGCAAGTTGGACATAATTAATATCTATGATCCAACTTAAGGGGGAGTTTGGAAATCCGGTATGATTTGAATGGTGATTTGTAGGATATCGTGGGAAAGATTGAGGCTCCAATTGTGGCAGATATTGTGGTGATTTGTGTGATTATATTTTTTATTTTATTTTTTTTCCATATTTTGCTCCCTGTGTATATGTTAAATAGGGACCCAATTATGTAAACATATACAATAGAATGAATTTTTGAGTGATTCTCAATTTCTTCAACTTTATATGCCTTTTTCATATCACAGTGAACCTTTTGCAGATAATTGCAACTGTAAGCATGTTTCTTGCTTGTAAAGCAGAGGAAACACCCCGCTTGCTAAGGGATGTTATTATTATGGCATATGAGATGACTTATAGGTGTGATCCTCCTGCCCTGAAAAGAATCAAGCAGAGAGTACGGTTTCATTGCCCTTGCTTCTTGGTTCCTGTTTTTCCCATCTGGTTGCACACTCACACTTGCCTACTGCAACTTTATGTACATAGGAAGTTTTTGATAAGCAGAAGGAATTAATATTAATTGGAGAGAGACTTCTACTGGGGACCATTGCTTTTGATCTCAACATCGAACACCCCTACAAGCCAATTGTTGATGCTTTAAAGAGAATGGGGATTTCAAATAATGACCTTGTGAAAGCAGCACAGAATTTAATCAATGACTGGTAATCTTTCTTTGCAAAGTTATCTATATATTGCCTAGCATTAGATCCAAGTTTGAATCTCTGCCTTTTGAGGCTTTTAATTCTTCTAAGAATGGATCTGTAGGCTTTGCACAACATTGTGCTTGCAGTACAAACCTCATTATATTGCAGCTGGTTCACTGTTTCTTGCTGCCAAATTCCACAAAGTGAAACTTCCTACAGAAAAAGGAAAGGTTTGGTGGCTGCAGTTTGATGTTGCACCTAAACAATTAGAAGGTCAGCAACTACACCTCTTGTATTCCAATTTTTGCTTCATGATTTATATGTCTTATGGTCATGAGTGTAAAGTCGTTAGTTAAAAGTTTCTTTTACAAGGAAATATGGGGATATGGGATTTTCTTCTTCAAATTCTTAGTAAGGTTTAAGGTGCATGGGTGGCACAGTCTTCATGCAGGGGGCTCCTAAAGAGACATGAGGATTTTCTAATATTATGTGATCTTATAATCATTTTTGTTGGGATGTAATAATACTACTCTTAAGCATGTGATGGGTCACCCAAATAATGACTCTTAAAATAGGCCCACGGGGTGTCAAATGCCATAAAAGGTTTGGCTTCTCCTCACAAGATACCAATTGGTTTTCAAATGAGATAGTTAAAAACTGATCTAACAACTTGTGTCAAATTTGAGGATCATACGTTCGAGTCATGGGAGCATTAGGTTGAGGGAGGGATTGTTGGGGTGTGCCAATGCCGCTCATAAGCCCAAGGATAATTTACCCAAATGATGACTCTTAAAACAGGCCTATGAGATGTGATGTTAAATGTCATAAAAGGTTAGGTCTACCCTCACTGGACAACAATTGGTTTTCGATTGAGATGGTCAAAACTCGATCTAATAATTTTCACTAGATGTATTGTTTTACAATGGTTGGAGATACAAAAGGCAAGCAGTCATATGAAGCAATAGACTATATTTCTTTATGATGATCGAAGCGACTGTTTTCCTTTTTCTTAGGAGAACTATTTGGTGTCCTGAGTGGTATATATTGTCATATAAGCTATATATATGGCTATATACCTGGTGGAGATGTATGTTATGGTATATGGGCTGCTTGGGTGACTCCCCGATTTTGGTTTATGTGCTGGTCGCAACTTTATTTTTTCAACTTTTACTCCCTGAAAACCAAAATGATAACCTATCATGCTAGTTTAGGGGAACTTTTGAATGCAGCTAATATCTTTCCCACATTTCTGAAATTTCAGATGCAATTATCTCTTTTTCAACACCTTGTCAGAGTTAGTTCATGTGTGTATGTATGTGTTTATTGTTGTGCTTCTGTTCCTCATGGATGCCTTCTTAATTGATCTTTATAAATTCTTTCAGAGGTCATTCAACAGATGCGCAAGTTGTTGGAGAACAAAACACAGGCTCCATCTCCTACACACGCTAGGATGACTAAACCTACAGTTGTACTTGGAAACACAACGTCCCATTACCCACAACCATGCACTGCTCGGGAATCCAGCCATGGCAGTACTGTTGGGAAACCTTTGGTGTCCAAGGGCAGTCTGAATGTGGCCTATAGTGACAGTCACTGCATTGTGAAAGAAGTGATTCAACATCAGACGAGTGGCACTAGTAGTGCAACTAGTGTTGTTGAGGATGGGGATGGCGAGATTCATTCAAGAACAAGAGAATCTGAAAGGAACTCAAGTTACAAGTTTGTTTCCGTTCATGGTAAATACAGTAAGATAAATGCAAACCCAAATAAAGAGAAGCCTTTGGAAAGGAGATGTTCTACTGCTTCAAAGAGGTCAACAGTAGCCAGAGGTGATGAGATGTATAGTGAAGTGTATATAGATGGTGATCTGCGGAAAGGAAGAGAGCAGGGATATGCCAATTCACATAAGAAACAGAGGAGGGTGTTGTTAGGCTTTTGAACTTGAACTTTAGTTTCATGATACTTGCAGAACAAATTTCTGTCTCCTATTCATGTCAGAACAACTATGGGTTGACAAATGGAATTCATCAAATTAGGTAAGAACTTGTATTAATTCTATGCCATTCTAAGTCATTTTTTTAGTTGTCTGGCCTTGATTTCATCATATAGTGTAATTTGTATTACAGTGAAGGTCCTGCATTTTAAATAGTTGGGCTTTTGTGTATATATGCATGCAAATTATGTAGTGACTTAAAGTTTATGATCATTTTTGGGTTCTATATTGATTATGCAATGATGGTTAGTTTGATTCTAATAGAAAGGTGTCAAAAATTAATCCAGAAACATGATTGCAAAGGTAGGTCACAACAGAATGGTTTCATAAAAAACAACTCCCCCTTTTTCCTATCTGATCCAGGTGGCACTGCCTAGAAACAACAGGATTTTGATCCCTACAGGTCATCTGGAAAGCAAATTGATTATGAAGGATTGAGTAACTATGACCCCTTTAAAATATATGACAATAAGCTACCAAGAACCAGGGATAGTCAAATACAGCAAGTTGGTTTTCTGCTAGCCCTGGTTTTTTCTTTTGAACAGGTTTACTTTAATAAATGTATTTGCATATTTAACTCTTTATTTTGAACTCTCCATTATTTCTTCTTTGCTATCTCCCTTGAATGAAGTAGTTCCTTTCCAGGACACTGAACTCCCATTTTCCATGTAAGCAAGATTTGGGCCCTCAGAAACAATCATAAGAACTCAATAACTTTCACTTTTCTGGTGCTTTCATTGCTACACTCACTTTATTCTGGTTTCTCCATTCTCTTTTTACAAACTGTACATCTTTCTCTGTGGATTTTACATTTAAATGGCTTTATTTAGTTTACTCCACTAATTAAAATGCCTTCTTTTTTCCTGGTACTCACTGCTTAGATATCAATCAGATTTCATCTTCCTTTACTTATTTAAAACATCATTGTTGTCTCTCTTTTTCCTGGAAAAAAAAAAAAAAAAAGAAGAAGAGAGAGAGTGATGTTTTTTATTTAGATTGTTAGAGATGAAGCAATTGCAGTAAACTCTTTCCCCCAAAAGTTTCAAAAGGACATTGAATGCAATTTTATTTTTTTTAAAGTGACTGATTAAGAAGTGTAAGATTTTGATTTGAAAATGACAAGTAACCTCTAGTATGTTTTGGATCAGTATGGACATATTTAATATGGGGTTAAGACTGAAAATGCAGCCATACTTTGTGATGACACCTGCTCATGGAATATCCTAAAGTTGGAGTTGGACTCTAAAATAAGGAACACATTGATTGGAGGGGTGTGTACTGAGCAATCCCAAATTGATGCCCATGCATTTGAACCTACAAGTTGGCCTCACCCTCTCGCTGTCTCAATCATTCATAAGTTAAATCCCCACTCTCATTTTTCCTATTTCCTTCTTATAACTAATGTCATTTCCAAACACTTGAGCATGCTCCTGGTCTTCAACACAAGACTCTGCATTTAACCTCATGTGTTGCTTGTTTCATGTAAATTTATTTGTCGAATACAGGCGTCAGGGCAGAGAGCAAGGATTGGGCCTTTGAGGATGGGTTGGGATGGGAACATCATGTGTCGTGCCCAGGTTTTATGGGGCAACATATAACATATTGTTCTTTAATCTGTAAAAGAATCTTGTCCTCTTTCAATCAAATCTTATGTCCTCTTTTCACTACTATAAAGTTGATCACTGTAGAAAAGCCGGTCTTATATTTTTGAACTTTGGAGATGGACCGACCGACACACACACACACATACACACGCACACTCACACGCACATTCCTGTTGTGATGATTCAGGAGTCTCCCTTTATTTCACTTCCACAAAAAATGGGCAGCACACCAGAGGGAAAGGGTCTTCATAACATCTCATCCTTGTACCCCACAAACGTCCCTCTTGTTCTTCATAACTACACCCACAGTTGCAACTCCCTTCCAAACAAAAGTTGGGTTGATTAAAAGATTTGGGCAATTGTTGAATCACACATGTAATGCATGTAACCCTTTATTCTCAGTAAAAGTAGTCTTTTTCCAAAGTCATTCAAGGCGATAACATTGACTGATAATTTGGTCTGTTCTTGGAGGGCAACTGAGAATGCATCACTGCAAAAGGAATTCATCCCCATACCCAACATGCAAACCTAGAACCATGGTGGACGTGCATGCCTGCAGATATAGATATATGAACACAAACACCAAAGCGTGGCGATACCTGGATCGTTGGATGCTGATCAATGGCCACTGTTGTGCTGGTGGTGGTGGTGGTGCAGTTCCTCAAAGGCCTGTACATTTTATTGGAATGTGAGGGAATCAGGAAGAATAAGGTAATATTAATGGCTGAGTGGGAATGGAAAGCAAGATGAGCATGGCCCCTAGTGTTGGATTTCATACCCTAAGCAAGGTAAAGCATATATTCTCGGCCTCCAATACTTTGTCTTCTTCTCAGACAGCTTTAATTCCTGCAACTTTAGACCTCCTTTTAAGGGCTTTGCCAAGAATATCACTTAAAATACTTCCTTGTCAATATTGTATTGTATGTATTTTTATGTGAGGAAAGGCATCACTGATGTTGAACTGAAAAATATGGAGTTTTTAGTGGGATATGTTTATTAAGGTGGATTGGCAAGATCAATGGTTGCCTCTGCTTGATGCAAATTGATTGACTTTATACTTCTTTTTTTAATAAATACCAAAAGATGAAAATATATTTTACAAAAAATTGGAGAGAAAATGTAAGGGAAAGAAGATAAAAAAGAAAAGTAGAGGAAAAGAAAAGGACAAGAAAAAATAAATAATAAATTATTTTTATTTATCTTTTCAACCTTATTTAATTTATTTTAACTTATCAATATAAAGATTGGATAATTTAAAAATGTATAAGTTTTTAACTTTTTTTTTATTTTTTTTTTTATGGTATAACCAAATATGAGAAAATCGTCTTTCTTAATAATTTTTTTTCTTTTCTTTAATACTTTCCTACAACCAAACATAACCTTAGAAATTGTTTTTTTAACCTTTTATTAGATAATAAAAAAAAATCATTTTATAAAAAGTAAAATTTCACATGAGCAAATAAATTCTTAATAATTAATTAATGCATTTCCAACACATAATATGTAAGTTAAATTTAATAAGAATTCTTGTTCATTTTGATTGGATCTTTTACATATAAATCAACTCATGTTTGTTGTTTCATATATTCTATTTTTCTACTTTGTTTTTTAAACCACTCTTTTATTTGATTTAGAATTTATTTGATAGTAATTTTATGAAACACGCGTTTCTATTTATGATTAAAAAGTTTAAAAATATTTTTAAAAATTATTGTCAAATACACTCTTAATTTTTTTTAGTAGTACATTTTGATTATTTATTTATTTGATAATAATGTTAAAAATTAAATCAGTTTTTAAGAAATAAATATAAATAAAAACAATTAAAAAAAATCAATAAGCATACCATGAAATGTAATATTTCAAAGACATATCATTAATATAAAAAAAATCTATAAATTATTAACAACTAATTAACTGATTGATTAAAAACAAGGAAAGAAAGTAAAAAAGAAAAGACATGCAAATGAAAGAATTTATATGCATGATTTTTACACATGCAAAGTCAAATATTTTTGAACATTTATAAAATCTTTATTTTAATAAAATTATTTTATTTATTTTAATAAAGGTATATTAGTCAATTTTTTAAAAACATGGTCAATTAATTATTGATAATTTATTTCTTTTATTTTGTAAAAATAAAAGAAATGCTTATATGACATGTTATTTGTACAAAAAAGTTTTAAAGGTTTTAAATGTAATTTTTAGTCTCTTTATCTTGAATAAAATGTATTTTAATTTTGTTATAATAAAAAAAAAATAGAAATCTAATAATAATTTTTATTTATTTATTTTTATCCTTTTACACCTTCCTTCAATTTTTTTTTTCTTTCTTTGACCTTCATTGAAAAATGTATAACAGATTGGATATTTTCTAACATAGGAAAACAATAAACAAACAAACAACAAATGTTTGAATTTTGAAATGCTAAGTGCTAACTGGGATTTGTTAGGTAAGAATGTGGAGTTGTGCACTTATGAGAACCTTCTAGATCAAGACAAAAAAGAGCTTAAATCCCATGTAATTAATCAGTAAAGTACTCAAATATAATTAAGAATGATAATATAATATGAATACTATATAGCAATAGTGTGTATTTATAATTAATTAGTAGCAGTGATTAGTGTTTTTGACCATGGAGTTGACTGTTTTCCCCTTAAAAAAGTAGGTTGATTGAGTCTGATGATGGTGATGGACCCCCCTTAAAGTCACCAATGATGGCAAATTGGCTTTAAAGGGGTGATAGGAGGAGTTGTTTTATAAGAGGTTTAGGAATAATACATTCAAGAAGAATCAGTATTTGTGTTAGGATTAGGGTTAGGTTTAGGGTTAGGGTTAGGGTTAGGGACCATGTTGTGCTGTGTCCTATGTAGCCCTTGTCCTTTTTCTTGATCTGATGTTATTTGAATGGTTTCTACATCAAATTATGTATAAGATAAGGTTTTAAAAAACCTTAATATAAGGGGCTGCTTGTTGTTTTCAAATCAAAGTCATACACCCTTTTTAATCAATCACTTTGTAGAACTTTAATATTCAATGGCCTTTTGAAGGAAAGGGGTCTCACATTGGGGGAAAAGGGGTCCCCAATAATGAGCTCTTTGTGGGTCCAAAACCAACTGGTTGCTTCAATTATCTTAAACCCATGTACGAAATTATGTTTTCATTCGAGGGTTGGTCTTCGATATTTACATTTCTGAAGTAGATTCTTGCATTTTTGCTTTTCTCTGCTGCCCTTTTCTGACTGCTATAGTTAATAATTTATTTAATCATATTTAAATACCAGTTACGATGATGGGTGAATTATTAGTAAGGAAATGGATTTGGGTTTCGATCTTGCTGAATAATCAAACCACCCAGCTTTAGTCTCTTTGGAAGAATCTTTCAGCTGGACAGATCATCAAAGTGAGAGGAGGATTTAAAAATAAATAAATAAATTGCAAAATCCGACATGGAAACAGCCTTTGTGAAATAAATCTTGGAAGATAGTGAGACAAGGAAATATTTAAAAAAAAAAGTGAGAAAGAATGGAAAAAGGAAGGGAAGCTCTCAATGCCTCAATGGAAAGGAAAAAAGCTTCTTTATTTATTTTTATTTTTAAAAAAAACCAAAATAAATAAATAAAAATTATTAAGTGGGCATGCTGGTGGATCGGGGTAAAAGGAGAAAGGGCTAAAAGCAAAGTGAAGCTTGCCCATACTCTGATCCATCATCTCTCACATTCTCCCATCAACTTTTCGTCCGATGTGAACTTTTGTGGGGGCTGATGATATCAAAATTATAAATTATAATCCTTGTTTCATGGAATCAGTCACAGCTTAATCATACGCATTAATCTTGTTATTAATCTCTCTTTTTCTCTGGCTAGCTAGCTAGCTAGCTAGCAAACAAACAAACCAAAATGCAACTAAGAAGTAAAGAGAGCCTTCTCATCATCTTCTTTCAAGCTGAGTCTTTTATGCAGACAGATGGTTGATGGACGAGCGGCACTTGCAGTTTGTGCAGGGTACGCGCTCTGAGGAGGGATGGAGGAGACTGGAAATAGAAAAATGATAAAGGTGGTGAAGAAAGGTGTTGTTACAGGTGTATGTCACAATAATATATAGCTAGGGTTAAAGAGTGTTGTTGCTGCTGGCCACTAGGATTATATATGATTGAGAAAATTGCCTGAGAACACTACTGTTCTTTCTCTAAAGCATCATAATGAGTGTTTTGAATCCAAACTCATAATATATAAATTTCTTGGATCTCTTTTCCTAGAGGGACAATGAGATCCTTTTTCTTTCTTAATCTCAACTCACCCTTAATGGCCGGATTCATGATACAACTAATTTTCCTAAAAGCTCAATATTCAACATGATATTAGAGTCTTATTTAGATGGAGATCACCTCTGTCTAATCACATCATATTGTTATCTTCTCAAATTATTAAGCTCAAAAAAGGCTATTTTATTTCCTTAATTATTAAACTTTTGTAAATCCCAAGGAGGCTACAAGAAAAAAAAAAAAAAAAGATGTTAGAAAGCATGATACACGTTGTAAGTCCTAATCCTATAAGAGTTTTGTTTAATGGGAAGTCAAGTGTTTGTGAAACTTTATCATAGTTTATTTATTTATCTTATTTATTAATCCCACAAGGTGTCTACTTTTTAGTGAGAGTATTAAAATGTGATTTTCAATTCCCGTTCCTCTTTGTCCCTAACAGAACGAATTTGAAATATAAATAAATAAATTTAAGATGGATTTGAGAATTTTTTTTTTTTTTAATCCAAGACAGGTTTAAAGCATATTATGATGTTATCTTTTTTCCACCCATCTTAATCATATATATAGTTAAATAAAAAATAATTTAATTTAATTTTTTATTTTCTTATTTTTAATATATATAAAATAATAAAAATTTATTTCTCAAAAAATAATAAACTTTAAAAAACTAGTATTATTTATTTATTTATAAAACATATTTAATTTAGTTAAAAATAATAAGGCAGAGAATTTTTCATACCTATCCTCTCTCTCCTCCTTCCCCCATTTATATTTTGGGTTATTTTAGATGGTTAAAATTACTCCCCAAATTGCAAAAATGACTTTTTCATTGATTTTGTTAAAATTTGATCACATTTAGATAAGTTTATCTTTATGTTTTATTTCCCACTAAAAGCATTTTTTCCCCCTCCCATTTCCCTTTATCCACGTTAATCTTTTTACTCATTTATATCTTTAACAGTCCAAAAGACCAACATAACTTTATATTTAACTTAATTTCTCCATACTAAAACTTTCTCTCTTTTTTTCAATTGTCTTTTAACTCAGTTTCATTGCTTCTTAAATGATGTTTTTCTCATTAATTAATCATGTTCTCACCATTATTGCAACTATAAAATAAAGAAATAAAAAGTTGAGAGAAATATATAACAAATTAAATCACATATTTATTTATTTATTTTTTGCTCATTCAAGATATTATGGCTCATAAACTTAAAGTAAATTAAGAAAAGGTTTTCATAATATACAATGGTTAGATTCATTTATAAAGAATTTAACTAGAGTTAAGTTTTTAACCATAATGATCACTTAAAATTATACTAGAATTAAGTTTCATTTAAAAAAAAACTTAACCGAGGTATTAAGGTTTTTAATAAAAATGTTTATATGAACGTAATATAGCTAAATTTCATTTATAAAATGATGAGGTATTAAGGTTGAAGTCCTAATTCTTCAAATAGTTAAGTGTGATCCAAGGGTTTATTAAAAAAAACATGTCAAAAATAAAAAAATTTCAAGAGAATTTTAACATCAACTAAAATTTAGAGATTTAACCCTTGACAACTTTTTATTCAATCTCATCTTCAACATTATCAAAGTTGATATGAAACTACAACAAACCCTAATCAATAACAAAGCGAAAAATGAAGGATGAGAAGAATCTTAGACAAAAAATACGAAAAAAACTTTGTTTTTTGATTTTTGAAATGGGTAAGATTTTAATCTTCATTCCATTGTTCTTTGCTTTTAAGGTTTGAAATTGACTTAAAAAGGAGGTCTTATTAGTATGGGAGGAATATTGACAAGAAATGAAAGAAAAATAATGTTTTTAAAAGGATTAAAAAAAAAGGGTAAAAATGTCTCAAATACTTCATTTCCGTAAATAAAAGAATGGAAAAAGAAATCATTTTTCCGAGTTCAAATTTGTTTCAACACTTCTATCCGAGAATAGGTTTACATTATTGGAGCCATCCCAACCCGACCGCAGTCATCCCTACGCGTATCCATCACTGGACCTTGCATGTGGCCTGAATATACTGCAAAACTTTTCTACCTCTGCAACAACCGAAAGGAAAATACATGCAGTTGAGCTACCCTACCATACATATAAATCCAATTCAAAAGAGAAAAAACAAAGAAGAAAAAGCCTGTATAAAACAGCTGATTCTTATTGACACGCGTCTCTGTACGTTTGCCTGAGATAATTTTCCAAGATTTTACGCATTATTTTTCTCTCTTTAAATTCCAAAGTTGGATGATTGTTTGGCAGACTGGTGGGGATGGTGTGAGAGGGCGCCTGAGATGGTTGGTCAGAGGAGCGGAGAGATGCCAAACACCTTTGATATTACCTCATCCTTAGAGAAGGGTGATGTCATATCAACATCATTATTATAAATTTATAATATACATGGCGTGGGCGTTCACAGTTGTAATTTTCACAAAAATATTTTGCCTTTTTCACTGGTCCCCATCTTTTTTAATTATGAGTTTTTAACTTTTTTCTTGTGTTTCTTGTACTCTTTATTCATTCCCATATCATTGTGAAAACCTTTCACCCCTACCCTTATCATCACCAACATCAAGATCAAATCTTAATCTTTGATCAACAAATCTATCCAATAATCAACATTTTTCCAATTTCATAAGTTTATCATAGCTTCGTAATTAAGTCAACAATCATGCCCCAATTCAACCAGGGTGACGATGTGGATGCTGCAAAATGACTAGAATACCCAGAGTAGAATCCATCTGAAACCGAGAGCGCTTTTGCTTTTTCACTTTTTATCCATTGGGCTGATAATTAGAGATGCTTAACAGCAGCATACGCCCGGATGGAGGCCCATGTATGGGAGCCCTGTAGCATACCACCCACACAATATAAAGTGGGGGTGGTTTTGTCAAAACGACACACGTTACTTGCTAAAATGACAATTGTGTCCCTTTGTATGATTTGCTGGCATTATCATGCACTCAATTATCACCCTTCTTTTTTAAAAAACCTCAAACTAGATATAATTGTTTAAGAAGAAAAAGAAAAATAAAAGGGAAATGTTTTGATAATATTGATAATGGGGCCGGTCACTGGTGTTCTGAAAATTCTAAGTATATATGCATTGGTTTTGGTTTTGTTTGATGAGTATGGTTCGGGGATGACTACTTTTCTTCTCAGACATAGGATTAGAATAGTTTGTACTTGAAAAGGTAGGATATATGAGAATAACATTAAGATTAATAAATGTAATACACTGGAGAGGGAATAATCCATGTTAAAACTGTTTGGTTTAGAGAATTGACAGCGAGCCAACCCCATATAATAAGACTGGGACTAAGGGGATCAGAGAGAGAGAGCATATAAGGGGGGCCTTTGGACATGTGGGTAAGAGAGAGAAAGAGGCAGCGAGCATGGTAGCTATCATTTCTCTTCAGAGAACTTTGTTGAAAGCCTTGGGATCGAAGGCAGGTATGGTAATCATGGCATAAGGGAAGTATAATCATCTCCCTGTAATTGCAGCTGAGAGTGCAAAAAGCATAGCTCAGAGTGAGTGAGTGAGAGAGAGGCACATATTGAGAAAAGGAAGGAGAAGAAAAAAAAAAGAGAAAGGAAAAGAATTGAGAGATGTATGGAAAGGAAGATATACAGATGATTTTGAATCTTATATTGTGAAGCTGCAAAAAGTTTTGCTGAAAGAAAAAAGAAAAAAGGTTGGGGTGAGAGAGAGAGAAGAGTTTGAAGATGGGTTATTCAAGCTCTCTATCTTTCTTTCTTTTCAAGGTTACTTTAAGAAGAGAGTTGAAAGAGTAAAGAGGAAACTCAGAAAAGTGGCTAAAAGCAAGGTAGGATGTGGGTATCACCTGAACTGTTTCTTTGAATAGAGTGAGAGAGATTCCTGGAGCGGAGCTCACTTAAAATTTTAATTACGCATCTTGGGATTTTCAAGCCTTTAAAAATATCATTATGGAGTCTGCAAATCGGCATCACCAACATCAGCTCCAAGACCAGCTGGTTGTGTCTTCTCCTTTATTGGCTGCTAACCCATCTTGTTATGCACCTGCACCTTCCAACCATGGTTGGACCCCTAACATCATTTTGTAAGTTTCATCATATCCTCCTCCTCCTCATCTCTCTCTCTCTATCTATCTATCTATCTATCTCTCTCTTTCAAGCCAATACATATGTCTTGTACCTTAGATTTATACTTGTTCTAATTTTTAGGCTTAAAGGCAGATTATTCTTTTTTTTTTTTTTTTTTATTGGCTATTTACAGTACCATCATGAATAATCTTTAGAATTTGGAATCTCTCTTGTTTTCTTAAACTTTTCTTTGGTGATTTGATGTGCATCAATCAGAAAATGCCCAGAACCTGAAACTTTCTTGTTAGGTTCTTGTTAAATGTATGAAGTGTTTTAATTAATAACAAAATTCCTGTGATTCTAGTACCTTATTCCGGAGGTATTCAAAAACAACCTTATAATCACTCAAGTTTAGGGTTGTCTATTTAATTATTTCATTCTTCCATGCACTTCATTAGGGCTTTGTGTATTTTCTTTGATTTTGCTTCTTTAATGATAAAGTTTACTTTCCGAAGATTAATCTAAATGCCTGGTGCTACTTGTAACGCAGGAATACCGGTAGCTTCAACCCAAATTTTAATGGGATTCTCTTCAACCCAAGGGAATCAAGGCAGAAAAATGACAGTATACTCCATCCACTGAACAGTTCCGTGGTTCAAGACTTAGGCTTTCACTGGGCTAGTAATGCAGGGAGTTTCACCAGTCAGTCAGCCCACGACCTGCATCCAAAGATTAAGGAAGAGCTCTCAGAATCTTTCCCCAAATTCACTGAAATGATAAACAGCTCCTCAAGTGCTGTTGAAGATCTCCATTTACCTCCCACAAGCTACATAAAAAGTAAAGACTTGAATGATCTGAGTGAGAAGCTTTTGCTCAAGTCCTTTTCTTCTGGTTGTCAAATAAATGGGCTTCAACTTTCAGCTGGAGAATTTTACGCCAATGCTCAAAGCTGTAACACTGGTTTTGGAGGTGTAGCCATACCTAGCAGAGGGCATTTCAGCCAGATTTTTCCTACCATAAATATTTCAAACTTGAGTCAACCTTCTTCCACAATTTCTAGCTCCTTGGACATGAACTTGCAGGCTTTGGATCTATTAACTTCTGCAAGATTTAGTGGGACTTTTAGCCAGCCCTCGCACAATAATCTTGGCCTATTCAAAGATAGTCTTTCTTTTGGTCTTGATCACTTGCAGCAATCAACTAACAGGCCATCAAATAGCTCTAGTAAAGTGAGTACTATCTATTCTTCTTCTACTTCCTCATTTTTTACTTTCCCTGTCCCTTCTTTCTTGTAGAGTACTGACTGTTTCTATAGCCATGCTAGGCCATAATAACCACCACCACTAGTAAAAAAAACCTATAATTGTTGTTACTCCATTGTCATTATTTTAAGTGTCTGGATCAGCTGCTCTAATGAATTTACTTAGTATAGGTTCTCTGAAGACAACAACATTGGATTCTTTACCTTCCTTCCCTGAATGAGTTCACTGTTCAGTATATTTGTGTTATTTGTATACAAGTTCAGCCTATGCATTTTAACTAAAATGCATAGGCTGCATTATACATCTATTGAAGTGAATTCTAAAGACAAATGGCGTACATGATGCGATTTGCCCAAAAGTTCTTACATATATTTTTAGTAAAAAATAGCAAAGTTAATACCCTTTTATAGAAATGGTTTTTTATAAACTTATACCACCAAAAGAAAAACCTCCTCTTTTTGCTTCATAAGGATAACCCACAGCTTTATACACACATGCATCTCTCTTTTTTTCTCCCCCAGAAATTCAGTGATTGACTTCGATGAGATTTCCATGATCATTCAACTGAACTTTACTCTTTTCATTTTAAAGATATCACCCTTCACCAATGGAGTTGCAGAAGTAAAGAGACCCAGCAGTTTTTTGGAGCCAAAAGCAACTCAAGCAACACCCAAGAAATCGCGGTTGGAGTCACGCGCTTCATGCCCGCCCATTAAGGTACATGCCCAAAAATTAATCGATTCATGTAGGTAAAGCAATAGTGTTTTATCATGATGGCCAGGTGTTGAAGCTGAGATGATATATTTTTGTGTGGATTTGGCATTCAACCAGGTTAGAAAAGAGAAATTAGGAGATAGAATTGCAGCTCTCCAGCAGCTGGTGGCACCATTTGGCAAGGTAGTGTTTTTACGCCCCGTCATTGTGTGTTAATTATCTAGTGAGTTAGGGCTAAGAATGCTGCTGCACCCCAAACATGTATCCATATATGTGGACGAGTGACTCACATAAAAGAGGCCAAGGAACCATCATAAATGCCTTTTGAAGAATAGGGTTCGTTTGATTATTTGACCTACTCTGGAGTCTGGACACTTTGGAACACTTGCATCTCCAACCGTAGGATTTGAGGATGTTGCAATATCGAGTGTTTAGACCAAAAAGATATATATGATATATTTATTTAACGAATATAAAATGGGAATGACGGCTATTTTTTGCATGTGGGGGGTGAGAATATTGCAGACTGACACGGCATCTGTACTAATGGAGGCTATTGGATATATCAAATTCCTTCAAAACCAGGTCGAGGTACGTTCCCTTCCCAACATTCTTTCTTCAATCTTGATTTTTTATCTAACTGTCTCGTGATCAGTTCTGACCCATAGCGCACAACCTTATTATAATATATTAATATCAATAAATAAATAAAAAATCCGCAGAGACCTCTGGTCAAATTTGGCCACTGACTCTGAATATTGTGCTCATAGTCGTAGGCTTCCACTATGGTTTCTTTTAGGATCCTGTTGACACAGAAAAAGACATACATTAGGGCTCAGCTGCTTGTTTCCCTTGTCTACACTTCTATATTGTATTTTACTTTTACCATGGTACGTGCGTACATTCACTTTTATTTTTCTCTGGTTCTTCAAGTTGACTCCACCCTTCCCCAACCCATTCCAACCTTGATCATCACCAGACCCCGCCCATGAGTTGGACTGATACCAGGCTCAAATTTTTCATTCAAGTACATTCTCTAATTGTACGTCAAGACTTGGTGATTGACTTGCTAGTCTCGCTTTAATAAAGGGTTCCAGTAGGGTAATAAGATGAGTTTTGAGTAAAAATAATTTCATTTAAAAAACCCACCTAATTTTCATAGACCCCGAAGCATAGTTGCGTTGTTAAGTGGGCCATGATAAAACAATGACCTGATAGCATAGTAGTATGAGGCACCTTAATTATTTATGAATGGTTTTATGACAGTAACAGTTGTGTGCTTGGAAATTATAATTGAGATTCTTGGGTGTCACAAAATAATGAAATACTAGCAAACCAAAAATTTTGGAGTTGGGATAAGAAGTTTGATTTCAAAAATAGATGAGCACTACTGAATCATGAGTCATTTCAAAAGCACAAGATCAAATAACAGGTGCAAGTAATTGTTGATGCGTTCCCATTCATGGATGTGTGCTGAGCTTTTTGGATTTATATTGTGCAGACACTAAGCGTTCCTTACATGAAGTCATCACGCAACAAGAGCAGTATAAGTATGCAAGGGGTAAGAAAAGTAATCTCACTAGCATTGACCTTGTACCCAATTGTCTTACATTTCAGAAAAATGGGAGGTGGGAGGTGGGAGGTGGGAGATGGGAGATGGTTTGTTCTAGCTAACAACATTGGTGAGAATGATGACAGGGTTCAGCGGACGGGGAGGGAAGCGAGGAGCCAAGGCGAGATCTCCGAAGCCGAGGGCTGTGTCTAGTGCCCTTGTCATGCATGTCCTACGTAACCACTGATTGCGGGGGTGGAGGCGTTTGGCCACCCCCAAGCTTCGGCGGAGGAACGTAATCTGTATTATAAGCTAGTACATTGATAGGTAGGGCAGGGTGGGAAGACACTACTGCAGTGCTCTTACTCTTTTAAGCCCGCCACCCATATTGATTAGGAGCCGTTAGCATGTTCTAATGGAGCAATTTTGGTCATCCTGTAAAAAAAATAGCACTCCAGGATGGACCACCTTTGATCCATTAAAGATCTATGTATGATTTTCTTATCTTACTGGACGCCATCTTGATTTACCCTCTTCCTCTCTTCTTCTGTTAATTAATTGCAATGTTGTATCACTCCTAGAAATTGTTTTCTAATTAATTTTCCTACAACTCTGAAGTGATATGAATAATTAGAAAGAGAAAAACTGGGCCGGGTCTCGTGAGAAGGCCAGACTTGGGATTTGAACTTTCCGGTACGGTTGGTCGACGCCTTCGTCTGGTCACTATCCAGAGAGTAGGTGGATAATACGTGAATGACTGTCCAACAACTGCATGTCGCAATCCAATACGTAAACGAGTTGGTGAGCTTCGAATCTTGTATTACATAAAATTTTGAACATTCGAAAATTGAAATTGGTGCCGCGTCTTTACTTGCTCTTTTTGATGGACCATGAGAGACAGTTATTAACTTATTATTTATCAACCCTGACTTTCCGGCCGGTATTTGCAGCTTCACGGGCTTCTTATCCTTAAAATCACAAGCGCCTTGAAAAATGGAGTTTCCCGTAGGATATGTAATGAGAAAGACTAAATTGATAAATATTTTTAAAAAAGGTCTATTTCTATTTTATTTTTTTTTCAAAAACACTATTTTGACATTAAAATCTGAAAAATACCTTAAAAAGAATAATTGGTTACCCTAACAAGTAACAACATCATGTTTAGTTAGGGATGAATTCGAGGAAAAGGGTAAGAAAGAGAAAATAAAGAAAACAAGATATATATATATATGGTATTATTTTAAATTTGTTTTATTTATTTTAAATGCATTTTTATATAGAAGATTAAATAATTTAAAATATATAAAAATTTTATTAATTTTATTAATATTTATTTGTTTTCATATTTTTATAATAGAATTAAATATTAAAAAATCATCTTTCTTAATAAATAAATAAAACATTTTTTTCTTCCTTTAATTAATATTTTTCAACTAATTGACACTCATCCTTCCTTGTTATCCAAAAAAAATGTTGGAAGAAAATTGAAAAGAAAAAACTCCTAACATTGTTGTGAAAATTTTAGAACTCCTCTCTCTCTCTCTCTCTCTCTCTCTCTCTCTCTCTATATATATATATATATATATATATATATATATATATATATATGTAAGTAGATCAAGGGGGTTGATAGGGAGAAAATAAGTTAGATAATCGTTCTTAGGATTAGAGGTAGGAGTAGGAATAATTTAGTTTTAGTTGTGATCTTGCATTTACGTTTTTTTTCTTCTTTTGTAATCATTTCCATTTTTAAATTTAATAAATTTCCATTTTACTTTCAATCTTTCGGTTTCAGCTTGCAGAGTTACATTTTCAATTCTTTTTAACTTCATCATGCCTAGATAGTTTTTACCACTCTAAGGAGTGAGAGAAAGTAAGGATTTCCATTTCCTAGTTTTGATCACCAATGGTTTACCCATGCATAACTTCAAAGAATCTTCCTTCAATCAATGGTGCAATGACCAAAGGGAGTAACCATGGGAAGGAAGGTATATCGCTTTGATTGTGAAGGTCGCAAGTCAAGCAACTAAGGCAACATGCCTATACTTATCTTTAATGATTCTATAATTTAAACATAGATTTGTTGATAGGAAAAGCAACCCGTGAAAGCCAACTGATTGCTATGACTCAATAGAGAGCAATTCGATTGAGATAAACCCTTGTTAAGGTGGTTCCAATTCATGTCAAGTTGGAACCTTCACGGTGTAAACCCTTAACCTAGTCCTAAAGCCACAAACACATGTTCAGAGTCTTGTTATTGGATTGAGGTGAAAAATAGGAACCTCAATGAATCTCCACTCTTTAAGTTTGTTTTTCTTTAATTTTATGTCTTTTGAATTCCCTCTTTCTCATAAATTTTAGTCTTTAAATTCTCTTTCTTTCTTATTTACAAAATCATTTCTTAGGCTTCCAACCAACAATTATGTCCTAAAAACTCATACTTCTAGGTATGTCAATTTATAGTTCCCTGTGAAGACGACCTAATTCTTATACATCAATTAGTTCTTTTTATTCTTTGTTCAAAAACTAAAAGTCTCAACAATTGGTCTGCCCTAATTTCTTTTCTCAAAATTTCATTGCATCTTTAAAAATTTTAAACCAAAAATGAACAAACCAATGAATAATATAAAGTCTTATAAAAATTAAAAATTAATTAATGTGCTAGCATTACTTCAATAAGCAAAAGCATCCAACATGATCATCACCAAAAGAAGTTGACTTATCTTTGATCATGGTTATGAGTGTTACAAAGGGAGCTTTTAAGCAAGTGTTTTTGTGTACCTTGTTTGGGAGAGAAGTAATCTACTAGGGAACCATTAAATTTCCACATCAAAGAAGTAATATAAAGGCCAAGGTCTTTGATTACAAATTCTTCATTGAGTTTGGTAGTTAAGTCTTTGAGAAAGCTCACTATTTTGGGAAATATAAACTTCATCCATATAAATGAGAAGAACCATGTATGGTTATGGTGTTAATGTGATATACAATTAAAGATATGCCGACCTTATTACAATAAAAATCAAGATAAAAATAAATTATGAGAGACAATCAAATTAAGGAAAACGGTGTTTGTTTTAGACTATATAAAGACTTCTTAAATAAACAATTGCAGTCAAAAAGTTCTTGATTGATAAATCTCAATGGATGTTCCATATACACGATTTCTTTGAGATGACAATATAAGAAAGCATTTTTTTTATATCCAATTAGTGCAAATGTCAATTGAGAGGGAGAGAGAGAGAGAGAGATAGCCATAATCTACACTAGAAACCTGAGTAAACCCTTTTGTGACTAGTTAAGCTTTGAATCATTCGATTGATTCATTTTCCTTGTATTTAACTTAGACAACCCATTTGGATCCAACCACAATGTTGATGTATGATAGTTAATAGACAAGTTCCCAAATGTGATTATCATCGAGAGCTTGAAACTCATCACGCATAGGTGCTACCCAACATGAGTCCTTTAAGTGTAGTTTTCAAGGTTGATTGGCAAGGCATTACTCGAGTTATTAGTGATTGACAATAAAGCAATAAGAGCAAGATCAAAAGATGTATTTTTGCATACAAAATCATTAAGATAAGCTTGTGGTCATCAAACTTGTGTTAGTTGAGATGCATACGATTTTCTTGATTCGATGGTTAAGTATCAAACAACCGAACTCTCCATGCAAACCAAGTTAGTATTGAAATATGTGAAAATTTTGTTTCTTCTTTTTAAGAAGGAGACAATTACTTCACCGTTCAAATCAAGTTGACTTTGAAGAGAAATTGACTCTAAACTATCAACAATATTCTATGTGATAGAATTTTGGCTATAACAATCAAATATATTAGAATGATTGGAATTCAAAATTTTTATATTTTATTGGTCTAGTTTTTAGAAGAATGAGATATTCTCATAGTTATAGTTTCTTTATTTGTGAAATGAATCTACTCAATCTTGGAAAAGAAGTTCGGATATAAACAATGAAATAATAATTTTTAGCTTCATGTCGAGGTTACATTACATAGGAAGTCTTTTTATCAAATGTTGTGTGGCATAACACATATACCCACCTAGTCTTGGGCTTGAAACATATATAGCCTTTGTGAATTTAGCCGGTTTGAAACCGGCTTTTTTGTGGTGGCAAGATTATTGTAGATTGATTTAAAATTATTGACATATTCTTCAAGAGATTTCAAGCCCTTCTTGAGAGTTATTAGAAAGTTCTTCAAATGCCTTTCTTTCTCCACCGTGGCTTGGAGCAACTACTCCCCAAGGGAGGTCTAAACCTGATATGTCGTTTTTGCCCTAAAAATCATACCAGGTCTTCTTTCATGGTGGTTCCAATACAATCCATTGTTATTGACCCACAACAAGAAAAGTGGATCACTTTTTCTCCCTCGTAATAAGCTAGAGAACTCTAGGACTCAATTCTAAAAGGACAATATGGAACCGTACGTCATAGGAGAAAATTTGTGACGCTCGGTTTGATAGAGATCAAATTTGAATACCAACGGCGGGACCGAATGATGAGTTTGGGTTCTCTCAAATTTGAAAAGAAGGAATGAGGACATGGTACCACACAACACTAGCTGGTGGCCACCATAATCATAGGAATTGTTTCTCTCAACATAATTATTTTCCTTAACACCTAATACAAGTTGTACTAAACACCATGATTATTTCCCTGATCAGCCACGATGGATTTAAATTCTTTAAATAAAAATATTATCAATTAATGAGTCACATTCCTTATCTGAGTACAAATACAGCAATCAATTTATTTATTTCGTCTGACATGTCGCCTTCCCTTTGTAAGTACTCTCTTTAACAACTGGACCCCAGTCGGTCCACTCGGTCCAATTCCGTTCATTGGAAAAGATTGATAAAAGCACGCCCCTTATCAAATTGGCTTCCACTTCAAGCGGCTCATTCATAACCATATATGGTTTTGATGGTTATTGAAAAGCACACAATTTCGTATACAAAATTCAAACCGTCCGCATTATTATATTCAAAAGCTTCTCATCTCAACTCTGTGGGCAATCTCACGGCCAATTCTCTTCTCTTTTGCGGCTAATTTAATGGTCATGGGTAAAAGGCTGAACATTATTTAAAGCAATAAGTCAAATAACATTACCTAAAGGACAACCATAGTATAAAAATATGTGTCAGTAACAACTTCCTGTGGGTTCGTTCACCTTGTATTTGTGAATTAATTAGCTGTCCACCATACCTTATATTAAAAATTCAAAATGTGGTTTCTTATACTGAACCCCTCCCTCCCATTAAAAGTAATACTGTGGGAGAGCAACATACCAGCTGTTTTTTCTGATTTTTTAATGAATAAATTTGTTGCATTGCTAGGGGAACATTCTTACGGCTTCTGGAATGTGTTTGTTGGGCTCCTCATCTCAACCGTTGATCGGAACAAACTCCTAGGAACGTACTGTGGTCCTTGCAGCAGCTGATTCTGCCCTGGGCCACTAGCTCTGGAATTTGTGCAAGTATGGATATTTAATAGTTTGAGGAAGGGAACAGAACGGTAGAGCACTAGAGCCTTATCCTAACCTTTCCCAGAGATTATTGTACACGTGGCATGAATCTGAAAGATTTTGACGTTGTTAGGCCGCCGGCGCTGTTTTGGGGTGATGACGCCAACCCAGACGTAATAACTTGAGCTGTTAATATCATCCCCGTTAAATGTCATCACTACCCTTGTATGATTGTATCCGAAACTCTGTTACTCTCTAATTACTCGACAGATTGGAGATATTTTTGAGAATTTATGCCATACGTTTAGATATTTTCTTATTGTGCGTATTTTTGTGAAGTATGGTCCGCAAGTTTCAATTAAAATTATTTTCCTTTCTCAAATAAAATAATTAATTCAGATATTATTGGAGGTTTTTTTTGTTTTTTATTTTTTCAAAAACAAAAATAAAAAAACAAAAGAATATATTTTAATTTTATATCATTCATAAAAAAAAAATGATTAATTCATGATAGCTAAAAAAAAATAAAGTGAAAATACGAGAGAAAGGAAGACATATAAGTTTAGAAAAATAATATATTTTAAGACATGATTAAAATTTTATATATATTTATTTTTTTAATTTAAATTTTTAAAGAATAAAAGAACTATAATTAAGAAAAAATTGCAATACTTTAAATTATATTGTTTTCAGTTTCACCTTTTATTTAACCTTTAAAAAAAATTTAAAAATGGTATTTGATTCACTAATTTAAAAATATATAAAAAAAAAAATTGAACTTTTATAAATTAATTTTATTTTTATTCATTTAAAAATATTTTTAAATATACATTTTTTCATAATTCAAATAATTATTTCTTAAAATACTGTTTTACTTGAAAATGTTACATAAAATTATCAAAAAATTAATTTTACCATTTTAATGTGATAAAAGTATCTTACGAATAAATATATTATACATTTTTATTATATAATATGAGATACAAATCATTGTGAAAAATTTCTTTAGGATTCTTAAGTGATAAATAAAATATTTCTAATTCTTTAATTAATAATAATTTTATACACAACATTATATAAATCCACTCATCTTTTTATATTTTTTTAATAAAATTGAATAAAAGTTAGTTTATATTAATGATAAAATGATAAATTTAAAAATTAAAAATATAATTATAAAAAAAACTTAAAAATTAAATACAATTAAAACCAAAAAAACTTTAAAATTTAAAAATAAAATATTGACTCTCATTATATTTTTAACTTTTTCTCATATCTATATTTTCTAGTAGTGTGCTTTAACAAAATGAAGGTTAATATTTTTTTTATTTTTTTTTTAGCTTTAAATTTTTTAATTATATTTTAAAATTTTAAAATTTCTTGTTTTATTAATGTCAAATTAATTATTATAATAAAAATTTGGTCAATTGGTATTATTAAGATAACAAGTAAAAAACTCATTTCAGAAAATAATTATCTAATCCATAAAAAAGTAAGATAAATCTAATTTATAAAATTTTGCGTTATTTTTACTAAAATTTTTTAAATTAGTAAGTCAAAAACCCACTTTTTCAAATATATATATATATATATATATATATAAGAGAAAAATAAATAAACATTAACAAGGAGATTAATTTATAGTAAGAATTAATATTATTTTTATTTTATCATGATGACTTTATTGAATTTGAATGGAAAGAGATAAAAATGAGAAGTGTTTTAATAAATAAATAAATGAAAATTGAAAAATAAGGAAATATTCGAGAGAACAAAAATTTGCGAAAAAAGAACATTTGGAAAAAATGGTAAAGACGAAAAGGAAGATAAACTATAAAAAGGAAGAATAATATTTATTTTCTATTTAATTGGACGAGAATAACGGCATGTTTAATCTTATATAAGATGAGACGAAAAAGGTATTAGCCATCATATGATTCATGATGGGTATAATCGTAATTGAACCGAGATATGGCAATAAATAGTGGGACTTTTAATGAATTGAACCCCAAGCAGCAGTAATAATAATAATATCTCCCCTCCCGACTCCAAGAAAGAATCTCTTATCTTCTCATCTATCTCTCGTTTCCTTTATCCGAGACTCATTGTCGATCTTTTAGATCTTAATAATAAACTTTTTATTTTGTTTGCTGCAATCTTAGGGTTTTCTTTCTTCCGATCGATTTACAAAAGCGATTTCTTTTTTTCTGGAAATCGAACTTGTGTTTCTGGAATTCGTGATTCTCGGGAAAAAGCTGAGGAAATAGGATCTGGAAAGTGAAGTGCTGGGGATCGGTGATTAATCGTTGAATTTTGTGTTTTTTTGGACGTCAGGTGCGATTTAATTCATTTTTTTGTGTGTGTTTTTAATCGTGATTTTCCTATGGGAGGCTCTTTTTTTTGACGATTATAGGATTGGTTAGAATTGTTACGAGAGGCAGAGACTACTCGTTGTTTGATGCTCTAGTTATTGATATCTTTATCATCTTCACCTTTCTGTATACGGATTACCGATAGCATGAACACTTTACTCATCCTTGGGATTGAAAGGCCGCAATTGGATGCAAATCCAATTTGATCCGTTGAGTCAATACCGTCCTATTCGAAATTTTGTTTTTACTTTGACTTGGGATGTTTTATTCCTTATTTCTAATTGTAGTTATTCGGAAATTAAAACCAATGTCAAGTCCTTTGATAACTGAGGCAAACAAACTGTGGGTTGCGGATTGGGTTGGGGGGCTTCCATTTGAAATCTTAAGGCTCCCTGTACTATTTAATGTTTTTCTTTTCTATTTCTTCTATGGCGTTTTATTTTATTCTATTATATATATATTCAATTTCTTTCATTCCACTCAGTTATTATTCTTATTCTTTCCGTTAGGTGAGATGGGAACTTTGCAAGGACCTGTAATTTGCCCCACTGTACGCGCAAAACAAGCAGGAGTTTACACCCTACCGGTCAGTCTTCCCTTAAAGAAGACGAAGATTTTTAGAAGTGGATTCTGGGGATTCAGGGGGAACTGTGGTGGTAGGACTAAGGTGGGTGCTGTTCCTCATCAACTTCATACGCGTAAGTGCAAGACACTGCAATGTAGTTTCAGTTCTTCCTCGGATGGTAATGGTAGCATGGCAGAGAATTTCAATGAGAATGATGAAGATTATGTCAACTCCAGTGTAGTTGAAGCTGGTATGTTAAGCTTGTTAATCATTTACTTGTTCTTCAGGTTTCATTCTGATAATTGTTCTTTTATAACTATGAATTTTTAATCCTATTATATTCCCCATTGCTTAAAATACTAAAACATGTCATTATCTGTAAGCTTATATGGTGGTTATTTGTGTTGACAAGACTATGTATTGAAGACTAGATGGAAATGTCAATGTCTATAAGGTTATATGGTCGTTATTTGTATTGGTTCTTAATGCCACTTTTGCTTTTAGATTCTCTAGTATCTGTAAGCTTATATGGTGGTTATTTGTGTTGACAAGACTATATATTGAAGACTAGATGGAAATGTCAATGTTTATAAGCTTATATGGTAGTTATTTGTATTGATTCTTAAAGCCATTTTTGCTTTTAGATTCACTAGTTGTAATTAGGAAAATTTGTTATTATGCTCTGTTCAATATACCATTAAATTGATGTGTTCTCTCTGGTTGTTCCATATAGTTGAGGTGAAGAGTGGTGCAGATGGTTTCATGATTAAAATGAGAGATGGCAGGCACTTAAGATGTGTCCATAACAACCCTCAAGGTGGGCATATGCCAGATTATGCTCCACACCCTGCTATTGTGTTAAAGATGGAAGATGGAACTGGGCTGCTTCTCCCAATAATTGTTTGTATGTGCATCTGACATCTATTACTTTTAAAATAAGATAATGTTATTTCTGGGACCTTATTTAGAGAGTCTATTATCGTCTTTTGCCCTTAAATTATTGTTTGCTTTTGATTCCAGTGGAAATGCCAAGTGTCTTGCTCATGGCAGCAGTTCGCAATGTTCAAATTGTATGTTTTTGTTTACATTATTTATTAATTTGAGGCAAGATTATTGTTCCTTTGTGCAATACAGGATGTGAAACTTTTTTATTTTTTTTACCCTTCAAAGTAAGCATACATTTGTCTTGAATAAGAAAATGGAAGTATAGAATTTGGTGATTGTTTTTGCAGGCCAGGCCCACTCTCTATCAAGTAATGAAAGAGATGATTGACAAGATGGGCTATGCCGTAAGTTTGAGCTTGTTCTACCCCCTGCCCTCATGATCGTGGTTTTAAATTTCTCTTTTTGATGACATTGACTTCAAAATCTCTTCTGCAGGTGAAGCTTGTTCGAGTCACCAAGAGGGTACATGAGGCATATTTTGCTCAGTTATACCTCACAAAGGCATATTCCTGCTGTACCCCTTGTTCTTTAATTGATTACCTTGTACTTCATTAGAGGATACAGGTGATCAATTGACATGATGTTGGATGTGGATGCAGGTAGGTAATGAAAAAGAGAGCGTCAGTTTTGACCTTCGACCTTCAGATGCCATTAACATTGCTGTTAGATGCAAGGTACTCTTCATTGTGGGTGTGAGTTGTGTGACTTTATACATGCTTTTATTTGGTCACAGTATCTTTTGCAGATGCCAATCTGTAACTAGTTTTTATCTGTATTGTCCTCTGCAGAAGAACTGCTATTTCCAATAGGTGTCATTATTGTAATTTAGAAGAGGTTACCAAGCAAGTCTAGTACCTCCAAACCCAAGAGGCTTTATGAATTTCTATTCATAGGTTGGCATGGTCCATTCGTGGGTAAAAAGCTTAGGAAAGTTTTGGGAGTGGGTCTCTTACGCTTATTTTGGACAATATGGAAGGCAAGGAATAGAATTGCCTTTGATGGGGATGAGCTTTCAATCCATAGTCGAAAAAGTTCTTTTGTTTGTCTTCTTTGGTCGGAAACAAAGTTGTTTATAAATGATGTTCCTTCAACTCTTCTAAGTTTTTTCAATTGGTTGGGATCTTGTTGAGGGCAGTGTTGCTTAAGTCATTCTTGTTTTGTACTTTTGGCTTTTGATGGTTGGTGTAAATATTCTGTAAACCATGGGTCACTCTTTTGGTGGCCCTTTTTAATATATTTATCTTCTTTTCTATCAAAAAAAAAAATTCTATTCATTGACATATTTCATCAAGAACACCACTAAGAAATTGTGGAGTAACCATCCAGGAATGGTGATGTTGAACCATTTTTGGTGCTCCTGACCATTCCCATTTGCTGGTAGGAAGATAGAACTCTGTATTTCTTTGATGCCAAGTATTCCTGCAATTGTAGTTTTATTTTGCTTCTCATGTATGACCTATGCATGAAGATTTAGCAAATTGTAGCATATGAGCTTGTGAGATATTTCTAGATTTTCTGTGGTTTTTTTGCATCACTTGCAGGGAATTAAATTGGAATGCAAATTGATGGAGATCAATTGTAGTTTTCTTTTGCTTCTCATGTATGACCTATGCATGAAGATTTAGCAAATTGTAGCATATGAGCTTGTGAGATATAGCTAGATTTTCTGTGGTTTTTTTGCATCACTTGCAGGAAATTAAATTGGAATGCAAATTGATGGAGATTTAGAGCTTTATCTAAGCTTCTAAGTTATATATGATGGATTAACCATTTGTGAGGGAAAGTCTGTGGTTATATAGTGCCTTTGATTTGTTTTGAGCTAACGAACAAAAAGAGAAAGATGAGTACTTGGTTTGAGTTTGATGTTGTCAGAAAAAAAAAAGGATTCTGACTATAGCAGGCTTTCAAGGTAATATTAGATTGAATGAGAAGAAACCTTAAGTTAGTGTTTTTTGTGGCCCAAATTGTGAAGCTGATATCTATTGATCATTATGTGAGACACTACACATTTTGTTGTCCTTTTAATGGTTTATATTACATAGGTTATTGTCATCAGAAATTGGCTATATATCTTACATATTCCTAATTATAAGCAGCAGTAGTGGGCCAGTGGTGTTGTATATCTTCTAGCTTGGTTCTTCACTGAGGTGGATTTAGCAAACTCTGAAAATGAATTTTTGCATGACCAAAGGCCCTAAGTTCTTATTCAAATAAATCACATGCTTTTTCCTTTTCTTATCCTCTGCAGGTGCCAATACAAGTTAATAAGTATTTGGCATACAGCGATGGAATGAGAGTCATTGAATCTGCAAAGGTGTCGGTGCAGGCCTCTTCTTCAGATGGCTTATTATTCACAGAACTTGATAGGTAAATTTTAAATCCTGGATCACTTTTATTTATTTTGTTTGACTGGGGAATTTGAACTCATGCATTAAATTCTTATCTCTGGATAAGGTGCCTCAGAAGCTACTATGACTTGTTTGTGAGATCTATGTTGACCAAACTAAGTATTTAAAATTAGAAATTGAGAACTTTTTGCTGAAATTTGCCCTTATTGCCATTGTCTAGTGTAATAACTTTAAAGTTTAAGTTAATGGCTGAAGCACCTTTAATGATGAGATATAGGAATTCTCACAATATGACAATGCTATCAATTTGAACAAGCCTGTATAATTATGTGTAAATTGAACCTTGGGTGAAAAAGGAGGTTTTAATGTAAATTTGTATGTTTTCAGGCCCAGTGGTCAGCCTTGTATTGAAACAAAGGAGTTTGATCTTGTGCGCAACATGCTGATTGCAGCAGTTGAGGAACGCTATAGAGATGCTGGTACACTTCTATTTTGTCTCTTTTTATCGGTTTAGCACAAATTTCACCTGTTTAGTACATATTGTTTGAGGATGGAAATTATCTCAAATCTTCTTCTTCCTCTGCTTCTATTTCTTCTCCCTTCTTTTTTGGGTTTTTGGGTGGGGGGTTTCCTGAAAAAGGGCAAAGTGGGTGGAGTTAAATTTAGGTGCTCCTGCAATTTACATCAGTTGGAAACTGAAATTTATTTTTGAAGGCACAAAACATATTTAAGTATTGGTTCATGATAGCAATTAAGTCGTTACAATGATTTCATTCCTTTAGTCAAGTATCACCTCAAATGTCACTGAAAAAGGAGTGACAAAATTTGAAAGATGCATATCCTTAAGCATTGTTAGTAGATGAACTCAGAACTTGTAGATGTCCATAATTTATATTTTCAAATATGATTTTGAAATACATTATCTTCTTGTTTTTCCCATCTGTGTTAAAGATAAAAATCCTTTTTAACTTGTAAGCTGGTGTTAATCCTCTGTAGTGAAGGCCTTCCCATGCTACCCATTGGAGTTCACATAAGCCAGGTGTTCTCTGGGTCATACCTAGAATATCTTAGACTGGCAAAAAACTAATCTTAGACCTAACCTTGTCTCCTAATCAAATCTCATGTGGCCAATCAATTTGCCTTCAAGGGAAAAAATTGAAAACATAACAATAATAGAGAAGCCTTAAAAAATGCACTACATGGTGGGGTTCATAGTGCTTCCATGCAACTTTTTTTCCAGCTTATTATTGGGGCCTCTGATACTTGGATCCTTCAATTTCATGCAATGTACCCATGTCGACAGGGCACAACATGGTGGGTATGAGAGCCTTATCAAGACACTCCTATTTTACTTTGGGTGTGGCTATTTGAATTTTTCATTGATATCCTTTTATCCTTTCTTCTTTCTTAGTAATAAATATATTAGAGAAAAAAATGGTTAATTGAAAAGTGAATATTTATAAGAATATTTTGGGATAAGAGGGAAAATATGAGAGCTTTTAAAATGGATATTTTCACTTTCAATTTATTATTAATTGATTTTTTCTTTTATTATTCCATATCTTAGTTTTGGATCCTTTTTAGTTGTCTTTGTATCATAAAATTTGAATTGTGAAGGATTAGACACCTAAACATATACCTGCATCAGGGTTGACATTTCCTTCTTTTGGTTAATAGTCCTTGAATTCTCATGATTCTGTTGTTCAATAACAGCTCAGTGGCGGGACAAACTCACCCAATTTCGTTCTAAGAGGAACTGGACATAACAGGCATGTCATGATTTTTATACTTCGTAATCCAATGCCAGTACGCAGGTTTCAATTTCTTGCTTGTTTGCTTGCTTCACCTGCAATTAATCTAATGGAGGTTTTTTTTTTTTTTTTTTGGTGTTTCAGTTCCAAGACTTTAGTTTGTAAATAGATAAAACATTGTTCAAGGCTGATGAGGTCCACTTCTGTAGTTTATCATGCTCCTCTCTTCCCCCTATATCTTTGTGGTAAATTTGTGAATATGTGTATATATAAACAAACTTAATTTACTGATGTAATGCTGAAAGCACTTGGCACTTGTTGATTTTTCCCTATTATCCCTTCTCTAATTACCTTGCTTTGTCCCTGGATTTCTTTTTGCACAACAGTCCTTGCATTCTAATGTGTGCGTCATTATGGTTGCAATTCCTCCTTTGGGGGAAAAGTATCAGGATCTAGGATGAGTGGTGTTAGGGATAAATTAAGTTTAACCTTGTTTCCAAGGGTCAAAGAATTACTGTCAGTCCAGGTTAGCATAGGAGCTAATCTCCCAACAAAGATGACCTGGGTAGAAAACATTGTTTGTTGCTGTGTCGCAGAGGATAAGGAGCAGTGTTACCTTTTAAATTTGTTTTTCTTGTTCCCGTGGGTCATGAGCAAACCCAGTGTCGATGGAGCTTTGATATGTGTATTTCTGGTCGGATGAAATTGTCGTGTTGGATCAATCTCAAGATAATGGGGTTACCGTGGCTTCCAATAAGAGTCAGTGGGTATTATATCATATACATTTCGAGCCTGTGGCCCATATTCCGGTACGAAACTTGCGGCCTTAAAATATGGTTGTCGGTGATTTGTGAGGACTGATGACACAGAGGGGGAGTGAGGAATGAGGATTGTGTTTTACTAGTTTCTACTGTTGTTGCAATGGACCACATCTGTGGTGTTATCAGGCTTTTAAATAAATACGGAGCTGCCGATTGAGGTACATTTAACATGGCTTGTTGGATGATGACTTTGACCAGGCCAAAGAATGAAAGGAATGTGAATTCTTGGGTGCAACCCAGTTGGATATGGATTATTAGCTTGAACCTGCTTGTGCTTGCTGACACATCACAGTCGACTGAAGTGCGGATCCCTGATCCACTAATTGGCGTTATGGGGGGGCTGCTTTAATGGCCAAATAAATGAGTTGAGATGGGTTTGAATTTCCTAATAATAAACGGATGAATGAATCATATAGAATTATATTTAGTGTATTGTCAGTATCCAGTAACGAATTCATGTAACCGCAATATCTCCTCTGAATTTAAAACAAAAAAAAAAAAAAAAAAAGGGGGGGGGGAGGGGGGGAGAGGGGAAATAGATTTTTAAATCACAATCTCAAATAGAGTTTTATTACTGAGCAAAAACAATTTTAAAAGATATTTTTAAAAATAAAAAAATATTTTAAATCATGTATGATGTGGGAGTTTTTAAAAAATGAAAATAAAATATTATTTTTAATTATATGTACAATTAATTTATGTCTTTTACTTAACTTTATTAAAATGGTCATAGAAAAATAGGAATGGAAAGAACCTTTTTATTCAGATTTCTGATATACGACCTTTCAACAGACGATGGACCGAGCATGGGAAGATGAAGAGTAGAAATAGGAAGAAGATGGCAAAATTAAAAAGATGAAGCAGAAAAAGGAAGGGTTGAAACGTATAAGGCCATGCTATAACTGCCAGCGACTGTCGGCAGATTCCCGCCAGTCTCACGATGGTGCCACGCGGCAAGTGTCATAAGTAGGACCCACCAGCAAAACCCCACCTCACAGCCTTCAGCCTCCTGCTTATTTCTGCATACATAGTTACATACACGTCTCTCAGCGTTTGAAATTTCCTGTCTCTCTCTCCTTCCCTTTGAGTCCTTGACGCGGTGATCCATCCTAAGATCCAATTCTTCATCTGAATTCAGAGAATTGGAGTTTCTGTCGGCGGTCGGAGTCGCCGAATATTTGATCGGAGAGCATCGACATGTCCGGCCCACTTGACCGATTCGCCAGGCCTTGTAAGCACGCCCTCCCTCAATCAAATCTAGATTTTATATTGGATGTATGACCATAACGGGCCTTTTTGTTGATATTGTGAAGGTTTTGAGGGGGCCAATCACGATGAACGAAGAGAACGGAAATCGGATTTCGAAAACTCGGAAGATGACAGGAGGACCAGAATTGGGAATCTTAAGAAGAAAGCAATCAATGCCTCCAGTAAATTCAAGCATTCTCTCAAGAAAAAGGGCAGGAGAAAGTCTCACGATCACCTCCTTTCTGTTTCCATCAAGGATGTTCGAGATGTGGAGGAGCTTCAAGCTGTGGAAGCATTTCGACAGGCGCTCATTTCCGATGACTTGCTTCCCGATAGACATGATGACTATCATATGCTCTTGAGGTCTTACAATGCTTTGCCTTTTTCCTGATTTTGGCTACTTCTCTACAGAGCTTCATTCTCAGGGATTGCCATCTTTGCAGATTTTTGAAAGCCAGGAAGTTTGATATGGAAAAGGCGAAGCACATGTGGACCGAAATGATTCACTGGAGGAAAAACTTCGGCACCGACACTATCTTGGAGGTAATCTCAAATTTCATCCCATGATTAGATTCTATTTTCTGAAGCAATGTTCCATTACTGGTTTCTCAGATCTATTGGTTTGTTAACATTGTTCTAATTGAGATTTCATGTTTCTCCCAGGATTTTGAGTTCAAAGAGTTGAACGAAGTACTCAAGTACTATCCTCAGGGTTATCACGGTGTGGATAAGGAGGGGAGACCCGTTTATATTGAAAGACTTGGAAAAGTTGATTCAAACAAGCTTGTTCAAGTCACAACTTTGGATCGGTATGTGAAATACCATGTGCAGGAATTTGAAAAGTGTTTTGCATTTAAGTTTCCTGCTTGCTCTGTTGCAGCAAAGAGGCACATTGATTCAAATACAACACTTTTAGATGTTCAAGGCGTGGTATGTTTTCCTTGGTTTTATGTTAATCCAAAAGTATATGGTTTGGCTTATAGGAGTATGTTCACATTCCTGCTTTGCTCTTTGCAACCATTTATTGTTCAGGGTTTTAAGAACCTAACCAAAAATGCAAGAGACCTCATTATGCGGTTGCAGAAAATTGATGGAGACAACTATCCCGAGGTATGGAGTTTCAATGCTTAACACCCTTATATGAGTTTATGATAATTGCACAGTTGACCCTTATGTTGATTATTAGGATTTGGGGTTAAATCCCAATTCTGCACTTGAATGTTGTACTACTCCCTTATAACATTTAAACATCAATTCTGCAGACACTTTGCCAAATGTTTATCATTAATGCTGGTCCAGGTTTTAGGCTGCTCTGGAACACCGTGAAGACTTTTCTTGATCCAAAAACAACTTCCAAGATTCATGTAAGTTAAAAGAAGTTATTTTAATCTGTTTAGAGTATGATCTCCCTGTTTGTTAGAAGTGTACACTGTGCTGTTTTCTTTACTTCTAACAGAAGTCATAAGGAGTGATTGTTTTTGGAAACTTTCCTCAGGTCCTTGGTAATAAGTACCAGAGCAAATTGCTTGAAATAATTGATGCAAGGTGAATTCTTTTCTGTATTGGACTCACCACTTATTTTGCATTCAAGCCTACTAACTGTTTGAAATTTCTTGAATATATTGGTGATTTCTTAGTGAGTTGCCCGAATTTCTTGGTGGTAGCTGTATCTGTGCAGATCAGGGAGGTTGTTTGAAGTCTGATAAGGGGCCGTGGAAAGATCCAAACATATTAAAGGTTTGGTTGTCATCTTGAAACTATTAAATATTGATTCAGTTGTGCAATTGATCAAGTCACCCTTCTAGCCTATCTTCTAATGCACTTGTTTGGAAATTGTACTTTGTAAATGTTTTGAATGACATGATTGTCTGCGTGCAGATGGTTCTCAGTGGTGAAGCACAATTTTCTAGACGAATAGTAACTGTTTCAAACAGTGATGGAAGAGTAATCACTAAAGAAAAGCCAATTTATTCAGTGGTATGATACCCTGAAACATGAGCTTTTTTTTTTTTCATGACTCAGTTGAATCTGTAGAATTTATTTGTAAGGATAGTCTTATTTATTTATTTATTTATTTTTGAGTCAGATAAAAAGCAGTGACACATCTACGGCAGAGTCAGGATCCGAAGTGGAAGAATTCACTTCTCCCGAAGTAACAAGGGGCTATCTGCATCCAAGGTTGACTCCTGTCCGTGAAGAAGTAAGTTTTTGTAAGACATTTTACAACTCTTAACAATAATTGGCAGGAAACATCTGATGAGTATCCATAGAATTGGATCAGTTGGTTGTGGGATAAATTTGTATTTTTGGTTCAGGGATTGTTTTATATAAAAGCATTTTTTTTTGTAATGAATTAGCCTCTTCATTTTTCATATTCTTTTCCAATTCTCTAAGTTCTACTTCTTTTGTTCAACTGCAATATTTATACATATCAAGCCACCTATTTAAGCTAAGGGTTTCCTCTTTTAGGATTTCTTTGTCCATTCTAGACAGAAGACATATTTTCTTGTTGATAGGAATCAACCAGGCCAAGGTTACATCATAAAGTTGGATTTTTTTTCCTTTTTTCGAGGTTTTCAATTTGGAAACAGACACCTGTCTCAATGGGCCTGTTGCATTGGATAAGTAGATGACATATGTTTGGTTAGGAGGCAAACCAAGAGTGGATGGTTTTGCATGATTTTGCTCTGTATGTATTGGAAAAAAATGAGTGTTGCAAATTTCTCTTCTTATCTTCATATAAATATTTCAACAGAGACCAGTGAAGGAATGATCAAGTAAGCATTCATATGGTTGCTTAGTCTTTTCTTTCAAGGAGTACATAGCGTTTTGCTGTGTTATTTCTGCCTCTTAAGTAGAATGAATAAATCAACCCCAAAACATTGTGATTTGGCAGTAGCATGGGTACAAAGTGAGTGGACTCCAAAGTGATTTTGTTAATGTCACCCACAAAATTTCCCTTTTGGATAGATTATCACCTCATTAAAGTTAAAGTTATAGCTATTATATTAATGTATATTTCAATGATTTCTTAGGTTAGGATGGCTGGAAAGGTAAACTCTGCAGGTGGCTTTTCTGAATATGATGAAGTGCCCATGGTTGATAAGGCTGTGGATGCGGAATGGAAGAAGCAACTCTCCCTTCAAGACCCTTGTGATTCAAGAGGTTAGCAACTCCAACTGCACCTTTGTTGAACTTGATTTCCCTGTGTAACCTGGTGTTTATATGTTGTTAAAATTAGAATATAGTACAAAGTTAATAAAGCCTGTGTTGCAAAAATCATGTTAATGAAAATTTTCATTTCTTAATTTTTCTCTTGACAACTCCACCATTTGGTAGAAAAAAACCAGAGTCAACTACCTTTTCCTGTAATAATAAATTCATAAAAGGAGGAACTTTCATCTTTCCCTTTGATTTCTCCAAGTGCAAGTTGGCAAGAGAGTCCCAGCATGTCTGAACTCTTAAGCCATGGCTTCAAGTAAAGCATATCTAATCCTACTTCTTCCACTTATGTTCTCTTTTATAGATCTCCTCTCTTTTAAAACATTCAACTTGCATGAAACCACCTGTCATCTATTATAAACATATCGAGGTATTAAGTGTTATTTCCTTGTTTTTTTTCAATTGTTTAGATTGCCTGATGGTCTTTTGGCTAGCTGGACTCCACTCAATAGGGTTACCTTGCTCTAGTAGGGAAAATCTTAGCCACAGCACAGCAGAGGAATGTGTTTTCCTCTTTTAACATGCTTTGATATTAAATATCTAAGAATTTAAGCATTGTAGACAACAGTGGATATGGAAGCAAGAAGGAAAGTGAACTCTGAATGGAACTTTGAACAACATGGCTGTGGTGGTGTCTTTAGGGATTATAGATAACAGTTAACAAGCGAAGGTTAAAGGACCACCCATGGCTTTCTTTATGATCTTTTAGCTTCATGTCTTCTCTATTTTTTCAGAGATCCATGGCTCTTTCTCACAGACCCAATTTCATTTGATTACTCCAACAATGATGGAACATGCCTTTTTCACTTGTTATGAATTAGGACTTTGATTTGGATACTGAGCAAATTGATTGAAATCCATTGCAGGGATACTTTCTCTGCCGAGAGCAGAAAAGACTCCAGAAGGTTTGTGTGCTAAAATTTGGGGTGTGTTGATAACCTTCTTCCTAGCCCTTGCTACTCTTCTCCATTCAGTAGCATCCCGGGTGACTAAGAAACTTCCTGATTCTGTGTCCAATTCTGGCCACAACATTCCCAACCTGACACTTGAACCAATTTCTGAGGAGGAGTTACGTCCTCCTTCACCAGCTCCAAGGTTGACAGAGGCAGACCTTTTCTCATCTGTTCTGAAAAGGGTGGGTGAGCTTGAGGAGAAGGTGGACTTGCTGCAGGCAAAGCCATTCAAGATGCCTCATGAGAAAGAAGAGTTGCTGAATGCTGCTGTTTGTAGGGTGGATGCCTTAGAAGCAGAGCTAATTGCTACAAAGAAGGTAACTTCATCTGAACTGATTTAATTTATTTGCAGCCCATGGATTTACAAAATCAATACAATGCTTTTCTGATTTCACAAATTTACAAAATTAGCCATGAATCAGATTATGGTTTGTTTAGTTCAACCCTATGCCTGATTTTGATAAGGTGACAAGACTGGCTCTGGATCTCTGACATGCATCACTTGTGAACACACTTTATTGCCTATTGGGATCATATATGACAGGCACTGGGTCATATTAAGAATATGGTCGGCCATGTTCTTTAGCTGTCAGATTGACACTCTGTATACTGTAGCTATGTGAATGTTTTTACAGCCAAATTGCCTTGATTGTTACAACTTTTTGATTACCTAAAATATTCCTCAATGTTAAAAGTACTTTAAAGCATGTTTAGTGACATGCTAAAACTCTTGAAAGTATAAGGGATATGAGGCTTAGAAGGAATTTTTTGGTTAAGATAGGGAAGAGATGCTTTGCTAGAATCCATAGGAAGTAGTTTCAGAATTTGATTTTTTTCTTTTCAAATAATAAATTGCAGTCTTTTATTGTATAAATCTTTGCAAAGAGGCACTTTATAAAGCTACCTTAATTTTGGATGTATAAGCTAAAGCCCTCTCAGTAGCCCCAAAGTAATACAATCTGATTCTGAGATTTGATCCAATCAATCAATCTCAAATGCTGAATTCAGTTAGAACTGCCGCCCTTGGCCTTGCCTGTTAATGCTTGTTGTTCACTTAAAAAGAAAAAAAAAAATGCTTTTCATGAGGAATTTTCTGTGTCAGAAAAGACGGTTTTAGCTTCTATTATTTCCGCTTCTAGTCAGGATTGGTTATTATGTTAGCTGGCTAAATGCTTGTCAGCCTCCCTAAACTCACTGGCCTCTTAATATGTATTTCCATGTACTTGGGATTTATTTATGACATATATGCTTTTCTTCTTATGCAGGCTTTGCATGAAGCTTTAATGAGACAAGAAGAACTTCTTGCATACATAGACAGGCAAGAAGAAGCCAAGTCCCAGGTAAATTTCAAAAAAAATAAAATAAACAGAATCTGTCATCAAAGATCAATTTGGCTTCTGTTTTCCTTGCGTTCATGAACCAATGATTATATTTGAATGTTTCTGAAGCAGAAAAAGAAGTTTTGTTGGTGAAGAAGAGATTGCTGCAGAGGACCACTTGTTTAGCGGCATGTTAACTTATCGCGTTTCAATACATATATATTTGGATTCACACCAAATGTCTTAAAGGGAGGGTTACCAATTTTAACAACGAGGTTTTATATGTTTGAAGGATTAAAAAATTGTTGTAAATAAAAGCCCATGCCATGCGCCCCCTCACTAACATACTCTTTTCAATAATGGTTCCTTGGATTGCCTCAGGGCCTGCGTGCCTTTTGTTTTCACTATAACCAAGCTGATACTCTTTCTCCGTACTAGAATGTTAATGGGGTGTATGCGTTACCATTCCCTGCACCTTCCCAATAATATCACTTGTGGTTAAATAAAATAAAAAAATAAATAATGGATGCCCTCCCGAGTTTCTGATGCGAGTAATACTGTAATTCAAATATCCCTCTGCGAGGAAGAGCTGGTCATAATCTGCAGAGAAAATGCTTTTCTCGGAAGTTAACAATTCCAGCGATGCCTGCAAATACTACCAACGAAATTGGAATTTCAGAAGCTGCTTATCATAACCCTTGTATTGATCAAATCCTGAATAGGTGTTCCCGCGATGATGAGAAGTCCACCTCTGAAGAAATAGTGCCGCAGGGCAGGGTGTGATGGGCCGTGCTTAGGCCTGAAGGCTTCTCAACTGGTTCCATGGCAGCTTGTTTGTAAAAACAAGCGACACCAAAATTATTTTGGTCATGTTTGCTCGTGGTTTCTAAAAAAATGATAAAACAAAAACATATTTTACAAATTTTCTTCTTAGAGTTTGTGATACTAAAAAAAAAAAAAAAAGGTAAAAATAAATAATTTACATAAAAGCATATAAGGTTTTAACATAATTTGATAAATTATACAATAGAGAAAATCATTTCTTCCACCTTATCATAAAAACTATTAAAGATAATAGAAACTATATTCAATTATTGGATTCTTAAAACATTTTATATTTTCTCATTTCTTTTATCTACATTGAACTCTCATTAGGTGTTTTCTATTAATTGCTCACATTTTTATTCATGTTATACAATATTTACAAATCCATCTTTATTTCATAAGTATTAAAGCTCTATACCACATGTTTGTCTCTCAATTTGCAGTTGTTTGCCTACAATTTGTATATCTCTATGTGTGGTCATTAATGAAAATATCAGTAATCACGGATATATCGGTATTTCAATTTTACGGATATATCGGCGAATATTTTGGAAGAAAATTTAGGTAATCTAAAGTTGATAAAAACTTATGAAAATATTGATAAAAACTCTAAAAATAATGTAATAAATAATAATAGACATTTTAAAGTTGTTTTATAAAAAAATAATATATGTATATGGTATAATTAATCATATTTGACAATTATATTATATACATGCATAAAAAAATATGAATTTTATAAATTTATTAAATTACATCAAATGTTATTTGACAACAATATTATGATATTTGATTATAATATATCTCACTTTAAAATTATAATTCATTTAATTTCACTTGTATTTAATGATATAAAGTAAACGATGATATATGTATAAATTTTTTGAATATTTTATTTTTATTTAATTAATATATAAATGATATAAAAACGATTAAGAAAATTATAATGATAGGTTTTATATTTTTAGTGATTAATTAAATAAAAATTTAAAATAAAATAATTATAATTTATTTATTTATTTAAATATTTTTTTATGGTTTTACTATATATTTGTCTTGGGCATATTGTCTAGTCAACCGACTCAACCCCAGCAGTCATCCAAGGTAAGGCTTGGTTTGTTTTTGGGTTGGGCGGGTTCGAGTGAGAAGTTATGACATAATATATATGGTGAATTCAAATGCCACAAGTTAAACCTTTTTGTATATTTTTAAAATATTATTTTTTTCCAAAAGTATTAGACATAGGTTATTTTTTAATTTAGAATAAGTTATGCTAGTCATTTCTAAGGATTGAGGAAAGCACACCAAAGATTCATAAGCAAATTGACAAACTCAAAGGAAATGTTACGGGCAAATAACTTTTCTACTTAATGAATAGTTTTCAAATAATTATACTATTAATCCTATCATTTACTATATAATATGGGGTGATTGAATATCAAATATTTTTATTTTTATTTTTAATAAATTTCAACCACTTTGTATTACTTTCAATCACCAATTATAAATTATTCTTCATAAAATTATATTTTAGTAGGAAATTATTAATTTCCTCATCAATTTTACCACATTGCTAAAATATATGAGATACAAAACATTTCCATATATATATATATATATATATATATATATATATATATATATCATATCCAAATGGAGGTGCACCAATGACAGCCCATTTTAAAAAAAGATTAACAGTTACTTTGCATCAAATTTTAAATTTCTGTATGAATATGTTACTTTCTAGGTTAATAAAAAATTATACTTAATCACTTATTAATTTATTTTGATAATAAATTTTAATTACTTAGTTGATATGTCAGTATTTATCATAAGATAAAAAAAAATTCACAATTTTTAATTTTATGAAGCCATTGGATTGATCTCATTAGATGTATTTAAAAAATAAATAAAATATTGGACTGATAATTATTTTTAAAAATGTTTTATAAAATAAAAGTTTGTTTGAAAATCTAAAATGTTTTTAATATTTATATATATATATTTAAAATAAATTTTATATTTATTATTTTATTTTTAATTATTCTATATGTTTGTATAATTATTTTTTAAAATAATATTTTAAAAATAAAAATAATTAAAAGATGCAGTTTAAAAATATTGTATTCCTATTTTTGAGAATTGAAAACATATTGTTTTCTATTTTTAAGAAGAAAAACAAAAAACAGTTTTTGAGCAGTTTTCAAACAAACCACCCAATTTTCATTTTTCCAAGACCTTGCTCGTAGATGTATTTTCTGAAAACATGCCTTCGGTTTTTGAAACAAATCAATTTCGTTCCCGCGGAAAGAAACAAGAGGGGGAGAGGGGGTTTCACCGTAAGGTGCTAGAATTCTTTCTTTAGTAACTCGAACTTTCAGTTTGGGTTCGCCACACAACCCTAACAATCTGATTGCAAGGCATAATCAGATTATGCCATTTTCCTTTCTCTGTAAGTTGTTCGTACTTTCGCTATCTCTTTCAGTTCTATTTAATCTATTCATGTTCTTTTAAGTTCATGGAATCCATCATTGAAATCGTTCCATCTTCTATTTTATTTTTTATTTTTTTTGCTTTTAATCTATCTTCGTTCACTGAAGATTCAATCCACTCTCTCAAGAGCATTTAATTTCTGGTTGTATTTCGTCTTCTTTTGGTTTAGTTCGCCTTGTTAATCTCATTTATTTTGCAATAAACGTCTTGACCTTCTTTATTATGATTATTATTATTTTTTTCTTTTGAAAATTGTTTCCTCAAATTTCATTTCATAGCCACACATATTGGTTCTGCTTTATACTCCTGCTATTAACGATTTGTGATTCTTTGTCTGATTACGATACCCCAACTTTGGCTCTCCCAATAGGTGAGGTTTTATTAGAAGTATACTGGCAAAGTGTAAAAATTTTATATTAAGAAAACTTGATGGATGGTTTACTGATGTATTAATTCATTGCTAGTTTTTCATCATGCTTTGCAGCTATTGCCTAGACTGATTTTGTGTTCATTTTACAGTGCCTTCTCCAAGAGAAAACCACTTTTGATTTTTTTATAAACCTGAGGTCGTAATGTGCCAGCTATAAAAAAGCGTTTTCGCCGTCATTATGCTCCCTAAGCAAGTTGCATTGTATTTAAATTAGGTGGATGTTGTGTTAATTTCTTAATGTACCATATATTGCTTGTAAAAACTTGAAAATCTTTAGCTGTATAGAGTTATGTCGATGAACTTCTCCATCACTTAAAAGGAAGCACTGTTAGTTGTTAACACTTAAAATAAATAGCTTATCTTTATTTATTTATTTATTTATTTTTCATTTTTCATTTTCCTTCTTCTTTGCAGGATAGATGAATAAATGTGGTTAGCTTTCCAAAAACATCAAGATGTTGATGCTATATTGTGCTCAAGGAACACAACTTTTTGCAAGGTTACAATTGCATTCTTTGTGTCATGTCCTGAATATAATGACTTTCTAGTGACATTTTTTTTATGCAACCCATGTATGACAACAGTCTGTTTTGCATTTGGAGTGACAGATAAACCATAGTGGGCCAAATCTTGGTTTGGCATTTTCTTTTATCAGCTCTCCTAAATTTTTTGCCTCCCACTGGGAGAAACCTTAATAATGGACTGTTCTTATTTTTTGATAGCCAAATAATACATATATATTAAAATCACCAATAAAAAAAAGGGACAGGGTACACAAGAAGTATACGTATATGAAAGCAAAAAGAAATAATCAACAACCACAATCCCGGTCTAATACTTAGAACATAACCATTATTAAGGATGGGGACCACCTTGAACATCATCTTGAAGAGACCCGCGAGACCACATGTATAGACTAGATATAAGGGAGTTTGTGTGTTGCACCCTTTCCAAGGTTTTTCTGCTACACTCGAAACCCTTCTTCTTTTCTTGCACATAAAACTCCCATTCTAACCCATTAACAAGTCTTTCACCGAATAAAGGAGTACCCATGAAAGGCCAAATAAATAGAATCCCTTAAGCTTTCCAACAATGGATGAGGAGATGGTCTATTGATTCTTTTGCATTTTTGCACATATAGCAATAACCTGCCAAAAACCATCCTCTTCTTTTAAGATGGTACATGGTTAGGATCCTTCCCCAAGCATTTCATGTTTTCAACGTTTGGTTTAGGAGCTTTGTCCCTATTTAGCACTATATGAGCATCATGAATCTCCTTCTCAATGAACACATCTTCCAACCAACTATAGTTGGGTTGCTCAACATTTTGAAAGACAAGTCATCTATATTCAGTCTCCACTTCCCCACTGAATCCGACAATAGAAGCTGAAAATAATTCACAACTTGAAATCTCAACCTCCTTCGTCACCCACTCTCCATTTATCCTAGTGCTCCCTATGAGATTTTTTCTATGGCAAGCATTAGCCATTTTGTGAAAAAACTGTCTTTTTGTCCTCTTCCTTTCACTACACCTCCCTTGATTTTTGCCTCCAAGAGTTTTTCTCTAATATGGCCAATAATTAAACTCTTCTAATTCCAACCTTCTAGATTCCCTATCTTCCAAGGAAAGTGATCCTTCCCTCTTCTTGCCATCCCAGTAGTTTATATGATCCAGCATACGAGCCTTGCAAGCTGCTATATTCCCTAAGATCCCTTTATTTGAATCTTTAAGATCCTCCTATAACACTTTCAACTTTGAAGCCAAATCGAAGCAAGATCCATTGAACCAATAACCTTCCCACCACACCTTCGCCATATCTTTGAATTCCTTCACCGTAAGCCACATAGGGGAATGAGCAGACATTGGCCTTGGCAACAAGATTTGCATTGTATTTGTGAAGTGATCCTCCCAATCACCCATGATCAGGAAATGGTCAATTGTTGACATTGCCTTTTCAGTACTTTGCACCATGTGAAAGAGCCCCCTATGAAGGGATATCAACCAGAGAAAGCTCCCCAACAAGGATCTTCCCATAGCCCCCAGTTCCTCCCAAAAAGATTTGTGTTCTCTCCCCTCCTGAGGCCTTAATAATGGACTGTTATTTTCCATACCAGCTTTCTGGTTTTAGTTAACCATACATTTGAGGCTTTAGCATATGTTGCAATGCTTTCAATTGCCATTTTCTATATATTTTGATTATCAATATTGCAATTTGTATGCTCATGACTCTCAGTTTCCACTAAATTCCTGAAGAATTAGCTCTTTCAGGCCTGGTTCTGCATCAGCATTGTCACGATTGTTTACAGTTCTGAATGTGATTGCTAAGCACAGGGTGCAAACAAGCTATTCAGTTTTGTCTGGTGACTCTGCCATGTGCTATCATAATGGTGGTGAAAGAGTGCATCCTGTTTCCCAAAGGACTTACCAAGTTGTGGTGGCTGCAACACGTAAGATGGGCATTGGGAAGGATGGGAAGTTACCATGGAATTTGCCCTCTGACCTTAAATTTTTCAAGAAGCTTACAATGACTACATCAGATCCTGGGAAAAAGAATGCAGTAGTAATGGGCAGGAAAACATGGGAAAGTATCCCCCTCAACTATCGACCTTTACCTGGTCGCCTTAATGTGGTGCTCACTCGGTCTGGGAGTTTTGATATTGCAACTGTAGAGAATGTTGTCATATGTGGAAGCATGCTGTCAGCTTTGAAATTACTGGCAGAATCTCCGTATTGTTTGTCAATAGACAAGGTGTTTGTTATAGGGGGTGGTCAGATATTAAGGTGAGTAATTTATTGCTCTTTGAATGAAGTGGAAACTGTTTTGTTAATTATAATGATATTGGTGATCTTATATACAGGGAAGCACTGAATGCTCCTGGTTGTGATGCCATCCACATCACTAAAATTGAGACAAGCATTGAATGTGACACTTTCATTCCCACTATTGACACTTCTGTATTTCGTCCATGGTATTCATCAGTACCATTGTTGGAAAACAATATTCTATATTCTTTTGTGACTTATGTTCGTGTGAGGAGTTCTGCCTTGGAATCTTTTGCTTTGAGCAGTGGGGTGAATTTTAATGGTGGTTCAGTTCCAAATAAGCTCAAGATACAGGGTTTTACCTTCTTGCCGAAGATGATTTTTGAGAGACATGATGAATTTATGTATCTAAGACTACTAAAAGAAATTATCTCAAGCGGCACTCATAAAGCTGACAGGACGGGGACTGACACTGTATCAAAATTTGGTTGTCAGGTAATTCTAGACTTTAAGTTATTTACATGTCTTTTGCTCTTTTATTTCTCACATGTTTTTCTTTCTATTCATGCTATCATGTTCAATAAGATATTTGATTAGATTTCTTAATTCTTGTACACCTGCAGATGCGTTTCAATCTGCGTTTATCTTTTCCGCTTCTTACCACCAAGGTATTTGTTCTCTTCTATAGCTTTGCTATAGCAACTTGTTACATTATTGTTTTATAGTGAGCACTTTTTTGGATTTTATCAGCTTGGCTAAGGGCATGATATCTGTTTCCATCCTGATGTTATATGATGTTTCCAGCCTACTTCATTAGTAAACCTGATACCCTATATCTCTAGGTCACTAGATGATATTCATCTATATGTCATACATTTTTTTCTTTTCATCTATGGTTTCTAGGCTGTCATTAATTATCTGTTTAAATATTATGCAGAGAGTATTTTGGAGAGGTGTTGTTGAAGAGCTTTTGTGGTTTATTAGTGGTTCAACAAATGCAAAGGTTATGACATCTTCATAAATTGTCTCAGAATCCATGTGTTTCTTTTACTGTTCTTTATGCAATTACACACACAAGTCAAACAGAAGGAGCCAACACTTTGTTTTTGTATAATTTTTGCATGTTGTTCAATTTTTCGGTATAAATTGTTATACTGATTGATTGTTTATTATTGATTTTTTGAGGGATTTGAGTCAGTTTGAAGAACTTGTGCAAAACATTTGGACATGGAGCTTTATCCTATAACAATTTGGAAGCATCTTATGTTCAAGTGCTCCCATTAAACAACATTTGCTCCTTATGAAACACATGGCAGACTTCTAATTGATGTCTCTTTTGTGGGGAAATATGGATGCCAAAGATCGGATATCATCATTTATGCTATCTAATTTGGCATTTTTTTAATAATCAAATAAAATGATAATTACGTTTATTTAATTCAGATATTTTAAATTGTGCATCAACATCATAGACAATTAATGTATGTATGCTAGGTTTTTTGCTTAATGAGCTTGGGCTTTGTTTGGCACTTTTGATTTGATTATTGTTCATTGAAATAAACATTATAAGTCAATTTAGAAGATTGGTACAGTGGCAATTTGAATCATTATTGTCTCGGAGAAATTTATCAAGTCCTTAATATTTTTTTTAAAAACTAATTATACTTGAGGAAATGGATTATAGATAGATGTTATTGCAATAGGTACTGCAGGAGAAAGACATTCATATATGGGATGGCAATGCATCCAGAGAGTACCTTGACAGGCAACTACTTGGCTATTGGAATCTGTTCTATTTTAGAACTGCTTTGTCCTGCAGGGTAACTTATATATCTATATGTTGCAGTATTGGTTTGACAGATAGGGAAGAGGGGGACTTGGGACCCATAGATGGGTTCCAGTGGAGACACTTTGGTGCCAGGTTAGTTTGCTGTACATTTAGTATAATTTTTGTTCCATCATTCAATCATCCTCCTTAGAGTTCTGTTTAACAGGTATACCAACATGCATGCTGACTACATGGGTCAAGGATTTGATCAGTTGCTTGATGTTATTGATAAGATCAAGAATAAACCCGATGACAGGTGTATTATACTCTCTTCTTGGAATCCATCTGATCTTAAATTGATGGCACTTCCGCCTTGCCACATGTTTTCTCAGGTTTGGAACATGCAAATTCTCTATCACTTTTTTCCTTATTTTATGGTAGTAAAATGCAATGTTTCTTATTTGCATATTTCTACATTGCAGTTTTATGTAGCCAATGGGGAGCTATCCTGTCAAATGTATCAGCGCTCTGCTGATATGGGTCTTGGTGTGCCATTTAACATTGCTTCTTATGCTTTATTGACATGCATGATTGCCCATGTTTGTGGTATGTATTTATTTCTACTATGAGAATCTAAACCTTTTGAAATAAGAGGATCTAGTTATAATTTCTCCATAGTTCTATTTCATTTCTGTCCTGGCATTGGCATCATGAGTTATCAATCATCTACATCTTGTTAAGAATCCCTCTACATTAATTTGCCTGTACAGGTATTGTCCCTGGTGATTTCATCCACATAGTTGGTGATGCTCATATTTATAAAACTCATATTAGGCCTCTGGAGGAGCAGCTTCAGAAACTTCCTAAACCTTTCCCTGTGAGTATAACAAGTAAAACAGGAACCAAGTTGAATCGGATAAATTTTGATATGTTAAAGGTCTTTGGCACTCTGTTTTTGGTAAATGTGCGTGTGTGTACATGTACGTATGTGCGTTTGTGTGTGTATGTATGTATGTTTATTCTATCTATCTCTCTATCTATGTATCTATTTGAATCCCTATTTTTTCCTCGTATCTAGGAAAAAATTTTACACACCTTGGAAATCACATTTTTTCCTTGATTCTGTGAAATCCAGGCTGGTTTCAAATTTAATTTTAATTGTTTTTGGAAAAAGACCCAACATATGAAGGATACATTTTCCCTGATCATTATTTAGATAAGCTATATGATAATGTTATATAAAAAACTTGATGACATTGTTATGCACGTATTTATTATTATTTTGTTTTTGGGGTGGGGTGAGGTTGGAGGGAAGGGATGAGGCGATTGATGCTATCCTATAAAATATATGAGGTTAGGATATGAACAAATACATGAAATGGTACTTACAGAAATATGAAAGAATATAAAGTATTTGTGGCAATATAAGGGGTATCCAAGGTAGCTCTGCCTTTTTCTTATATACCATTTTTTAAGTACTTTCTCCTAGTTACTACCCTTTCTGAACTTCTATGTTGTCTTTGCCTGTTCCTGTAGATTTTGAAGATCAATCCACAGAAGAAGGATATTGAATCATTTGTGGCAACTGACTTTGAGCTTATAGGTTATAATCCTCACCAGAAGATTGAAATGACAATGTCAGTGTAGGAGCGAGCTTTTAAATGGTAGCAAAAAGAATTCAAAGTTTCTTCCCTCCCCGTAAGCATGGCTACCGTCAGCTTTTCAGGTAAATTTTAAATATCCAGCTTACAATTTTTTCTTATTTTATATTTTGTCCTTGTGGGCCCTCATTTATCTTATTTAATATCTTTGGTACTTTCCATTTTACTTCTAAATTATGACAATAGACTATAATGTATCTCAAGGCCTTGGCATCCTTACCTTTCATCTGTGCAGGGTGTGACATTGGAGAATTGTCACCATCATTATTATTATGTTATCAGAAGTTGTATATCTTTTTGGAAATACTGAGTTGTGAAGCCCATTGAATGTGGATGACAAGCATCTCTCCTATGTTGCATGCTTCTAGATAGGGAACTGTTCATTGAGGTTCTCTTCCTATTTTACCACTCTCTCTCTCTCACACACACACACACACACAAATATTTATTGAGGTTCTCTGCTTTCTTTCTTCTTTTTTTTTTTTGGCAGATATGTACACTTAATTGTGCAGTGACATTCCCTCTATGAACTGCACACCTACATGCACATAGTGGTACAAAATATTGTTTGTCTAGGATTGCATGATAAAATAAGTGAGCATTGGAAACTCGAAACTATATATGTGTGTGTGTGTGTGTATTTCTATAACTTTCCCTTTCAATTTTGATAATGATTTCAGGTGCTGGTGGCATGAGGATTTTAGTTGGTATGCTGTTTGTTTTTCTTTTTTTATGATGAGAACTGTAGCTGCTGTACGTGAGCCTTTTTCTATGATGCAGTAAATGGTTATAAGATGCTTTAGGATCTCCTTGCGTGTAGGTTGTATGGTACTCCTGGACCTATTCAGATGGTGGTTATTAGATTATAAATCATGCAAGTTTTGAAGGATGCTCCAATTTGTTTGCAAGTTTACCTTTGCCTATTTGCAGTTATTCTCATGATAATAGATTCTTGTAGCTCATTGATATTTCCAGTTGCTTGAAAGTTGATGGAAGAAACATTGGTGGACTGCACCTTGACATGCTTTATAATAGGAGTAGGGATCTATGGGCTTCATGGGATACTGCAATTGATCTTAATAGAAGTTATGATTTTGAGCCAATTTCAATATACAGATTACAGAATATATCATGGGGAAGTTGCCCTCTTTTCCATTGGAAAAGACTCATTCTATCACATGACTAATGATGCCTTCTACATCTTTTTGTTTCATTCCAAGGGGTACATCATTCAAAAGAGTGCGTTTAGGTCGTAGTCCTTGTAACCTCCATAAGTTTTGAGCTCCAGGACGATCCATTATCACCAAGAAATTAAATCTTATTTCTAAAAGGTGGGCATACTGGAAACTAGGAAACCATAAAAGACTTGAGAGATCCAAAGTGACGGCTTCTTAGCATCTGTCAGAAAGAAATGGAAGATGAACAAACACATTATTTGAGAATGGTAAAACCATATAGTTGTATCTCTTACTAAAACTATAGCCCCACGGGAACACAATGGTTTAATCAAAGGAAATAAATGGGACAAAGGCAAAATGAAAAATGAACATTGGGAGGAGGCATACAGCCTCAAATTCAGTACCAGGAGACAGAAAAATAGCCACTGACCTTTCTTATCAGCAAATGTAGATTATATTTCCCAAAAATGTGATTTCTATCACCATTTTCACAGCTTATTTATCTTCTTTTGGTACAGTTTTGATGATGGTATATACATATATATTATTGTAATTACCTTCTCATACCTAGAATCACAACCTATCATTAAGCAGTGGCATTCTCTATGCTTGATTTCATTTCTTTGATCAGAACCCAAATGGAGGTTTGCATAAGTGACCCCACAAAACAGAGAAACCAATGCACTAGGTTGTAACCATGAAACATTGAAACCTGGACAATACATATAAAGCTGCTGTGGGAATGTTTACAACCAAATAAGGAAATCTGTGTTGAAAATTGATTAAGGAACTGGAGAAGCTAGTTTGACCTTGTTGTATATCTCTCCCACATAAAGCTGAAATTAGAACTGAGGCAGAGGGGTGGGGAACACAAAGCAGAAATGGATGTCTTGGTGGGTTAAAGTGGATGAGCATTCAGAGAATTCAGAATTCAGTCACTTTTGCCTTCACTAGCTCCAATATTGATGATAGACTTCACTGTAGTGTTTCTTCTTTGCAAATCACAACCTCTGCTTTTGAGGAGATGAGGTTAGTATCTTTAATATTTATAGCGGCTTTGCCTCTGGGAGGCTTGAAAAGGCTAGTCCACTGGAAACAGAGAAGCACATGGACCTCAAGCGTAAAACCAAGGCATCAAGTGGAGAAAGGTCCACTACCTCATTTCAAGTGTATTGTCAAGATAAAGGAGAATTAAGACAAGTTTGGACCAGTGGCATCGTGACCCCTGCCAACAAGAAATGGAGCAACATAAACTACCTGTTGTAAAGCTGCTCAGCTATAAAAGGTGAACTATTATACTTTTTCTGCCCTCGTTTTTTTTCTATTTTTTGACCCTATCATATTTGAAATTGCAGGAAAACAAAGTTGGTCAAAGCTTTACTGAAATGAAGGTCAAGAAATTTAATCCAATAATTTTACCTTTTACCCACGATTTTGGTAACCTGGGAGATTTCAAATGTGAACCTGTTGACTATTAATAGATAATTCTCCAAATTTAAACTATTTAGCATTGATCAACTGCTAATCCTTTTTTCCCCTATAGATTCTTAATGCCTTCCTAACCTGACTGCTGATCCCAAGCTCTTGCAAGTAAAAGCTGCTGATAAGAATTTCTGAATGCAGAGGCAAAGGTA